>NC_061514.1:18483625-18517027 GCF_022539505.1 Lolium rigidum | reverse complement strand
AGAAAGCTAAGAGAGAAGAAGTAAAGGAGTATCGGGCCTAACCTCGAGGCGGCGGAGTTGCGAGAGGAAGAAGTTCGCCGGAGGGGTGACGAACCTAAGGCCGGCGAGGAGGTCCGTCGACGGCGAGGTGAGGGAGAGCTCGAGGAAACGCCAATGCCGCGACTGGGACAGAAGCGCCGCAGGAGTTCTTCACGCGGTGAAGTCCGACGACGTCCGGCGGAGCAACAGCGGAAGTTCGTCGGGCGGCGGAGCTCGAACGACGAAACGGAGCGGCGGAGGCGCAGAGGGCAAGAGCACTATGAGCAAGGAAGTGGAGAATGCGAGAAGAGGAAGAAGGAGGAGCGGTTCCCCCTTATAAAGGAAGAGGGAGACGTGGGCCGAAAACCGCTGGGCCTCGGTGGTTTGGGTCGTGGGCCGCGACGGTTCGCTCCACGGGCCGCCACGTGGCATGGTGGTACACGCGAGAAAATAGAAGGCCACAGGGAAGCGCATACGGATCCAGAACGGAGGCCAGGATTTGCTGTGAGGCAGGTAATGCGCGCGCAGAAGCCGAAGGGAAGTGACCCCTGACACTGGCGCGTCAGTCACAGTGCGCATGTCACTGACAGGCGCGGGGCCCAAGATATTCTCGACTTCGCCGAGGAAGTGTTTAATGACTAAGATGCCGGAGGGTAAGACACCGGATAAATGTCTTGCAAAAAGAGATAGCGATAATCCGGGCAAAGGTGCTGGATCCAAGCCCAATGTCGGATAGATTAAACCGGTATCCTAAGATAAAAGAACCTGGCATGGTCTGTTGGATAGGATCCGCCAGACTATACCAGCTTCGGGGACTAATGTTGGGGGGATGACCCCCGTATGCCAAAGGCATGCCAAACCGGATGGTTTGAGCCATCAAGATACCGGTTTAATGTTCGTACCGGAACATAGAGATAAGAAGTTAGCTAAGTGAGGCTAAGCCGGTATCCCCAAGAGGGGTATGCCGGAACCGGGTAAAGAAGGTACCGGGCTACCGGAAAGAAGAGCATGTCGGCAGGACTGGTCAAAGATTCTCTCCAGAGCTAGAAGACAAAGATGAGCTAAGCAAAGTAGCTTTAAACGAAGGGCTGACAATAAAGAGAAGGATGACGGTCAAAGAAGCCGGAGGACATCAGCATCCCTGATTAAAAAGGACTCCGGTGTCATCTATGATTAAAGTAGCTTTATAAAGTAGTTTGTCTAGTCAAAGATGCCATTAGGGTTTCTTGCCCTGTAAGCCACCCTCTCCCCTATATAAGGAGAGGGGGCAGCCCTTCTCACACGCACGCACGAAGAGAGCTAGGTTTAGAAGAGCACTTGTACTGAGAAACTTGTAACCTGTTGAGATCAATAAAGAAGATGATCTAGAGCGAGTTCTTCCTTATGTCTTTCTTCTTCAACCTCTAGCCTTGGCTAAGTTCTTGAGGAAACCATCCGGAAGTTCATCCCATCTAATCACAAACCCTCCCCCGAATCCTCTTGCGTCCATTCGGCCCCAACTTAAGCCATCCTATGGCATCTGTCTGTTCACCACGACGACAAACAATAACTAACTTTTAAGGTTTTTGTGAAAAAATGGACCATACAGATATCGTATAACTTGATTGGCTTGTAAAAAATTTAAAGGACATAGTCAGTTCGCATCCGAGATCTCCGGGGAGGCAATTTCCATAGGGCCTTGTAAACCGATCAACGGTTGGCGGGAGGGAAGTTTCAGCCTAACTGGCATCGGACCGCCTCCTTAGTCGCCGGAAACTGAAGAGGCAACTAGCCTTGACTAGTCATCCTCGCCAGTTGAATTGAGCCGAATCGCATGTAATCGTGCTCCTCATGAGCTCGCGCGGCTGGCGGGTAGGCAGGGCCGGTCCATACATTTCGGGAGCCCTAGGGCGAAACGACACCAAGGGTCCCTTGTTCATAGTGGCTAAACCTTTCTAGGGCGGGGGGGGGGGCGATGGCCCCCCAATCTGAAAAATTCCTTAAAGATATCTATTTATGCTAAATTTGTATATCTTACTTAAAGTTTAAGCATGATTGGTGTTCTAGGGCCCTTAACAATCTCAGTCAAGCTTCATCACTTGGTCACACACACAAAAAACTTAAAAAAATATTATTATTCAGCAAGATAAATATTAAGGTAATGCAATAACAAACTAAATAATATTTACATTTGAAAAATTCATGGTCTTCAGAAACTTGGTCAAGACATTTGAAACTAATAATTTCAATTGATGGCACGAACTATACACCATGATTGTTATTTCTACCAATAGCTACTTGTGTACATGTGTATTGTTTGCGAGAAAAGAAATAATCAAACAAAAAAATTGTGAGGAACATTTGAGAATGAGTCAGAGTATAGGCACGGTAAGCTATAACTATATTTTCTAGAATTATTCCAAACTCTACTGCCTAAAGAGTATAAAAATAAGTGTAGTAAGTGTGCAAACAAATCTTAGACTAGAGCCCTAAATGTTGAGGGCCCTGGGCGAGCGCCCCTCTGCTCCGCTCTATGGGTCGGCCCTGCGGGTAGGGGACGGTGGCAGGCAGGGGCGGGCGGGCGAGCGTATGCAGCCGGTGGCCAAAGGGCGGGCGGCTGGCCGGCACACGGTTTCCTGGGCCATTGCGGCTGGGAAGAAGAGGGAGTATGGGGGAAAGTAAAAGTAAATAGAAAGCTAATAAGTAGGTATTTTATTGATAGATTTCTGACTATGCTATTTTACCGCCTCCTTTTGCGGGATCTAATCTGCACGACGCATGTCAAGCCTTTATATCGCATTTTAAGCCTTTATATTGCGTCTACCATGCACTTTATCTGTGATTTTGAGGGCCGCGGAATAAGGGGTCCACTAGAGTTGGTCTTACTAGTTTTCTAGTTGACAGGGAAGAGAAAGAGGAGATGATCTATGTAAATTTAGGGTTAGGGACGAGTGATCAGTTACTATAGCTGACGAGAGGAGAGTTTTGACAGCGAGTGATGCAGGGGAGCATCTGCTGGTAGCGTATATAGTACGTGCATTCACATCTTCGGCTTTTGCTACGTTCTGTTTCCAATTGATTTTGCACTTTTCTTGATTCAGAATTCTTGACTGTCCGATGTAAAGCCATCAGGCAGTAGACCGGCAAGGGTGTCGCGGTATTGTTACACTCAATTATCATATTAACCAAATGTCATTTCCTGTTGGATTGATATTGACCAAACCTTGTATTCTAACCTTATTGTGGAGGGAAGAAGAAATATTGCTCTAGTTTCATGGTTACGTGACCTCCTTTATAGATACAGTTGCATCCATGGTAACTCAGGAATCAACTCAGAGTTCCATCCAAATGCACCTGCATGTTGCTGCTACAAGATGGGCGCTCACACATGATCTTTCCAAATTATTGATTTCCGCCACCACTAGATCACACGCTTATCCATAGTTCACTAGTCGAACATAACACGAGTTCAGCGACAAGGTAATGATAGTCATCATCCACCAACAGATCCTAGAACACAAAAGAAAGAACAAGTGTTTTGAAACAAAAAACAAAAAAAAAGGTGCCGCAGAAGCCCAGAAGTGCACATGGTAATTGCAACTGACTGCATCACACATGTGAGCTACGCAAGATCCCATGGAAGTAGCCGCCGACCATGACAAAGGAAAGAAGGGACACCACACCCGCTGGGAATATCTTCCCGGACTTCTTGAAGCGAGATCCCATGACTGTCAGCAATGCAGCCGATATACCTATGGTGCAAAACCAAAAGAACATTGGGGCATCAGCAACCAGGAGAAGAATATATGTTGATATGATTCCCAAGCAAGGATGAGAAGGACCACAACAAATATGTATTAGGCAAAAGAAAGTACATACCTAACCCGATCGACGATGCAAAGACAGGTCTCACTGGGAGTTGAGTATGGACAAAGAACAACATCAGGGCTGATATGCCTCCTGCAGCCAATGACTTCTGGCTTCCACTCTTCATGTACCCCATTACCCCACCAGCTACAGAAATTAGTTGCACAACAATCAATTCTCATATATTATACAGCTTGGCAAGAACAGTCAATGCAATACTTTATATGCATATCAGTGCACTTTCAGCCTTCACATGGAATGCAGTAAAAGGTTGTACGACCTCCTAGTCATATGAGATGGTTAATGGAGCTCAAATAATGTTAGGAGTCCGTGGCCCTATGCTAGTTTAAGACATAATAGTAATTGAGAAAAAGTGACTCTAAACACGGAAGGCATCAAATAGCAAGAACATTACTACTCTGTTGTCAACAAAAAAGACCACGTGTTCAATAAAGCCAACCACCTGGAATCTGAATAATAATAATACCCTACTTCCTAGGAGAGATAACCTACATTGTGCTTGTTTTTTAAGCCCATAATTAAGGGAGTAAGCACTTAACACTATAAGATAGAAGAGCACCATGTGGCATACCGAAACAGAACACGTTTCTGCATTTGCAATTTGTTAAGCACATCCCAGTTTTATTGGTGCCGCGATACAAGGAGGAACAGAGTAGTTAAGACTTAAGAGGGTGTTGATGAGCCAGCCTACTGGTTTCTACAAGTTTCAGGTCCATTTTAATCAGAGCCTCGTCAAACTAGCAATTTTAAATTTATTGTCAAGAGCATAAAAGATGTAATCTTGCCAAAAAGGGACCCAACACATATGTGTGGTTTAACAAACTGAGAATAAACCATTAGTCATAAGTTCAAATGCCAGGGTGATGCAGTTGACAGTCTATGCTGTCATTTGACCTTCTAGGCAAATCGAACTTGCGTCCCACAATATGATCATGCAGACAATAATGGAGTAAGCACATAATTCGTAGGACAGATAGCGTACATTGCGGTTGTTTTAAGCCCATAATTAAGGGAGTAAGCACTTAACATTATAAGATAGAAGAGCACCCTGTGGCATACCAAAACAGAACATGTTTCTGCATTTGCAATTTGTTGAGCACACCCCAGTTTTATTGCTGCCGAGATAGTGATACAAAGAGAACAGGGTAGTTAAGAGGGTGTTGATGAGCCAGCATACTGGTTTCTACAAGTGTCAAGTCCATTTTAATCAGAGTCTCGTCAAACTAACCATTTTAACTTAAATATCAAGGGCAAAAAAGATGCAATCTTGCCTAAAAGGGACCCAATAAATATGTGTGGTTTAACGAACTGAGAATAAGCCATTAGTCGTAAGTTTAAATGCCAGGGTGACGCAGTTGACCTTCTAGGCAAATCGAACTTGCGTGCCAATATGATCATGCAGACAATAATGGAGTAAGCACATAATTCCTAGGAGAGATAGCCTACATTGTGGTTGTTTTAAGCCCATAATTAAGGGAGTAAGCACTTAACACTATGAGATAGGAGAGCACCCTGTGGCATGCCGAAACAGAACATGTTTCTGCATTTGCAATTTGTTGAGCACATTCCAGTTTTATTGCTGCGGTGACAGTGATTCAATACAAGGAGGAACAGAGTAGTTAAGAGGGTGTTGATGAGCCAGCCTATTGGTTTCTACAAGTGTCAAGTCCATTTTAATCAGCGTCTCGTCAAACTAGCCATTTTAACTTGATTATCAAGGACAACATAAAAGATGTAATCTTGCCTCAAAGGGACGCGATACAAATGTGTGGTTTAACGAACTGAGAATAAGCCATGAGTCAATCAGGCAAATCGAACTTGTGTGCCAATATAGGATCATGCGGACAATAATGGTTCGTACTGATGAATGACCGGTCGCAGTTGACAGATAAACTAGTGCAGTTTATTCAAACCAAACGCATCTGCAATGAACTTGTGTGGGCTGCGGCGCTTACCTCCGACGAGCGCGGCGTAGGCGAGGGTGAGCTTCTGCGACATGGAGAGCCCCTCCCCCATCTTCTCGTCCTCCCCCTCCCCCTCTCCCTCTCCACCCCCGTTCCCTCCCGCCCCACCGCTCCCAGATCCCCCGCTGCCGCCTTCCGATCCGCCGACGCCGAGGTCGGGCTCCTTGGCGGCGAGGAGGCGCGGGGAGCGGAGCGAGAGGAGGGCGGGGGCGCGAGGGCCGGCGCGCAGGAAGAGGAGGGAGCACTGGGAGGCGCAGATCGGGGCCGGGGCGAGGGCCAGCGGCGCCAGCAGCGCGGTCGTGGCGAGGGCCATGGTGCTCGAGCTGTGGGGTTTTGTCGGGGGTCAACCTGCTCTGTTCCGGGGCGGTGGCGGTGAGATGTGATGCAGATCTTCCGGTTCCAGGAGGTTGTGTGACACTGCAGGTGGGAAAAATTCGAAAAAGAAAAGAAAAAATCGAGAAAACACTGCAGATGAGCTCTATTTTTCCTTTTTTCAGTTTATAACTTTTTATTAGCTAATTGTTAGAGCACCTCCAGCGGCGTTCTCCCAAAGTGATTTGGGGCACTCCGGACAAAATTTCGTTCCCAGCCACGCACCCCAAAGACCCTTTCCGTCCGACGCTGCCAAATACGATGTCCGGGCCCCGAGCCCGTCCCCGGTCCACAAGGGACACTCTGTGCACGCCTGACACAGCGAGAAGCGAGCAGTGGTGGGACAGACGCGTCAGCGACTCACGAACAGACGCTCAACCGCCGCCTACCTAGCGACGGTGCAGTTGCCGGAAAGGGGAACCGTCGCAGTGTCGATCGACGCGCGAAACCGCCGGAATGGAGCGCGAACTCCGCGGAAGAGCAACCGCAGCTCTCTTTGATATCTGCACCGTCATTCATCCGCGCTCAATAAGACTCATATGTATGCGCTTTCCGATCCATAACCGGCCGGCGCCATTCATCTCTCCTCTCCTCTCTCACAATGAGCATTCTATCTCTGCTATCGGACACCGATAGCGAGGGGAAGCCGCCGGGATGGCGCCATTGGTGGGACAGAGTTGCAACGCCTAGCAGCTCTGGTTCCCCACCGACGGACAACGAGGAAGATTGGGAGGCCGACAAGGAGGAGGAAGAGGCCGAGGAGGCGGCGGCGACAAAGAAGGTGGCAAGGGCCCGGGCGAAGGTGGAGGCGAAAGCGAAAGCGCAGCCGGTGAGCACCGTCGACAACGAGGGGGATACAAGTTCCTCCGACGCGTCGAACAACACCGGCTCTTCGGAAGAGGTGACGAGCAGGAAGCGTCACCGTGAGGACGACGAGGCGGGACCATCAAAGAAGTAGTTTAAAATTTAATTCATTTTTTCGAAGTTTTTATATGTAATTTGTTTATGTTTTTTCGAAGTTTTTATATGTAATTTGTTTATGTTGCACCGCTTTGAAATTAGTTCATTTTTTCAAAATCTTCATGGTACCTACAAATTTCTTCTATCTATTAAAATAAAAATACAACATTATTTTAAAGTTTTGGGGGAGCGTTTGCGGCTGGGAAGCGATGTCCTCCAAACGTGACACGAAAAAACACATCCTCAAAACACTCGATCCGCGCTGTTTGGAGGCCGCTTTAGGAGACGCGGCTGGAGATGCTCTTAGGTTGATCATTTGGTTGCGGCGAGCGTGGGACGCATGAATGCGTGTTCTTTAGCTGGATGTTTGGTAAGGTATATGGGGTCATGTCAAACCTTCAAGAGGAGATGTAAACACAAAATACTTACACATGAGAGTTGACGCTCCGAGGGGAAACAACTTCATGCACAAGCTATGGTCAAGTCCGCATCACGAATCACAAAAATTTCTCACCCACTATGAATAAGGGCTCCGGTTTCTTCCGAAGACATCGACCCACTCGTCTTGGATTTTCTCGGCTGCAACCTCTCGAGCCTAGTCTAGCCTTTTCGGGTGGAGGCGGTGCTTGCCGACATCAAGATCATGCTCACCGCTAAATCTTTGGTCGGACAAATCCGTCGAACCTTGCTTTAAAGCACGGTGGCATACCACCAAGTGTGACCTTATGAGTGTCATGGCTCTGTTCTCGGATTTGCACGCGGAAAACTTTATGTGATGAACTTGAACAACATTGACTCGAAGGGGGTGTGAGTGAATCTCTGGCTTCCAACTTATTAGCCTTATATGTGCTAACAATGATTCATGCGACGATCCCTAATTGGGTGGTGGCCCTTATTTGTACTCCTACCTCTCCGGTAATTCTTAATTGTGTTCTAAGGCAACCCATTATCCATGGGAGAGGTCTTTGACACGGTAAACTACTATCACATATCTTGTTTGTGCTCGCTATTGGTCACCCTCAACATATTTCTTGGTAAGGTGACTTCGGCTAGAGATCATCATCGCTTGACATATAGAGGGCCCTCCATTCACCCCCTCCCACCATATACATGAAGAAGATGTGGTCATCTTCATTGGCCCAATCAAAGAAGACACTAGTGGTCTATTTTAGAGAGCTTCCACGAGATCTTGTGTCTATTCTACGGAAAGTTTGGTGACAAGGATTCGATGTGTGGGCATTGATATTGAAAAGGGAAATCCTCTAAGGCTTCACCATGGTGAACACCTCTTTCTTGTTGTGATCTCTTGGTGTACCCTCGTTGGCTCACTAGATCAAAATGTGTCTTTTAACCCCTCGCCGACAAGATCTCTGGAAAGTTGGCACATTGGCAAGCAAAACAATTTTTGCCCGGCTAGAAGATGCAACCAATTAGGTTGGTTTCCCATGCCATCTACCATCTCACGCCTCTAGTTGTCCCTCCAGGAATCATCAACTCCATCAGCCAACCATTGAGAGTGTTTCCTTAGGCTAGTTTAGATAAAGTCTTGGAAGGTCAACGTAAGGTCAAGTGGGAGTTAGTGAGCAGGCCAAAATCCCTAGGTGCCCTTGGCATCATCGACCTCCATAAGTTTGTAAGGCGTTGCATGTTATTTTGGCACTAGTTCCAATAGAAGGTTACATGTAATTAAGATGTGGTCACGGTATGGTCACCCATGTGATAGTGTGATTGGGGAAGGTTATGCAGCAACGGCGATCATGATTGGGGATAAGGAAATTGGAAATTTTTGCTTGCTCCGTGCCTTGGCGGTTACAAGCCTAAAGATGTTGCCATGTACATACCCCCCCCCCGGTGACTCAAGAACTTCGGTGCCAATTAAGCACTTTCACGAGACTTTTTGGATCGGCTTGGGCATCACACTTCAACACCTCATGGGGTTCTTTCATCTTTGGTCTAGGGTGCAAGATGTGGACCTTAAGGAAGATGCCCCATATGCCACTTATGGAGTTTCACCACCTTGGAATCTTATTCTTCGGTTTCAACATGTAGGGCGCAATTCGAGGGACTGGGCTCCGCCTAAATGCAAAATGTTCGCGTGGCTAATCCTTCAAGACCCGGTGTGGACGGAGTTTCACTCCAACATCGTGGTTGACCAAATTGTGGTTATACCAACTTATCAATAGGGAGCTTGAGTTGGCGGCTCACCTTCTGTTCGAGTATCTCTTTGCGGTGCGCATTTGGAACACAATTAAGTTGTGGCAGTGGCACGAGCTAACCCAATATCCGCACACTCTTCTAGTCTAACTCCATCTCGGTGAAGGGGCGTTGGGAATCTTCCACTAAGTACATGCCAATCACGGAAATGTTTTTGCCTCCCTCACCATGCTAACCTCCTAGGAGACCTGGGATGAGTGGAACACGATGTTTTTTTTTCCGCAAATCTCATGCACCATGTTTGACAAGATTAAGACTGAGGCTTCATGGGTTTGAGATCCATTATGCAAGTATAGCCTTTTGTATGTTTTCGTGAGGTTTGCATTTTCCGAGAGACATGGCAAAACTTTTGCCACCATTTGAAAGATGAGTTATTCGACGATATGCTAAATTAGAATAATTGACAGTGTTTTATTCAAGTCTTTCTAAATGATGATATTTATTTCTCTTGAAATAATTAGGAGATGTTTATTTTTTGGGGAAAATATCGTTAAGACTTTCCATCCTAGCTCTACTAATACGGTTCTAATATAGGTGTCGCTCTTGACTGAGCTTTAAATAAACTGGAAGCAAGCTCATACTACTACCAGAACGGCACGACTTGGAGGAATCGAAACCAAAATCGAGCCACATGGAGGAGAAGACGTCCTAGGCAAAATACTCCCTTCCCCGAAGCGAAGAGAACGTGCCGTCCCGATACACCAACGAGGCCGCGAGGAAATTGCAGCCCAAGATTTCCGGTTCAGGCGCGGGCGTCGTGGGCGGTGCTGCTGCTGCAGCGACTGACTCGGTACCTAGCTCGCTACCCACTCCAGACCTGCAACAAAGTCCCCGTCTTCCGTTCCCCCATCGGCGGCCGGCGACGCGGCGGCGACCCGTTCATATACATACTGCTTCTTCTGAGATTTGACCTCTCCCGGAGCTTTCGACTGGCGGCGGCGACTGATGATCACTAGGGAACCGCCGCTGCAGCGCGACGACTAGCCGCAGCTGACGATCCCGCCGGCCGCCACGCCCGAGGTTAGTTGGCGTCTGCTCTGCTCTGCTCTGCTCTGTGGGTGGTGTCAGATTCGGTTGAAGTTTGTCAAGTAATATCCTCTGGGATTTTGGTCGAGCCGGCGACTCGGTAGTGGGGATTTCTGAATTTTGTATTCGTCTCGTCGTGCTCGGTTAGTGGTGGGCGCTCCTCCTCCCCTCCCGGGGTGCCGTCGTGCCGTCCTCCTCGGAGCACAACAATTACTCGCTTCCGTTCTTTGGGAACCCCCGATATCTCTCCCTGGCTCAGGTAGTCCAATGCTCTCCCTGCTCGCGCCGGCTCTTCGTCTCCGATCCCTCCCCGACTCCGTCCCGCCCTCTTCTTCCCCGCGATTCAGTGCCGCCGACGGCTGCTGAATCATCCAGCTAGCTGCTGCTGCTGCTGGACGGGCCTGGATTGATCGATTTGCAGGTAAGGAAAGCTACCTTCTTGATGGGACGGGTTGTTCCAAGAGTTTCTTGGGGATTCTTCGTTTGCTGCCGCCGCGCTGGGCAATCGAGATCCGAACAGTTGTTCCTCTCCGTGTAGCTACCTCCCGATCTGATTCCTGCGTGCTACTCCAATCATGTTCGGTTCCATCGGGTCCTTGTCCAGCTCGCAACGTCGATCTTGAGTTGACCCAAGATTTTTCTTTTCCTTTTGGAAACTTCCCCCCATTGGACTTCTGCTGCCGGCGCGGCCCGTTTTTCCACGGAAATTCGGTGAACCCCCGTATCCCACGTCAAGCCCGCGCCTGCACGAGGGATAGGAACCAAATTGGCACCTTGTTTTTGGTAAAGTCGGCTTCTTTTTTAGTATTGTGTGCTCACCAGTAACATCCTTTCCTGTGGTTGTAGATGATGGAGAATCATCAAATCGAGATGGGGGCAATCAAGGCAAACGGTCTGGAGGTGCCAAATGGCGGCCTTCGGTCAAGCGTGATGCCGTCCTGGAGCTTGCACAAGCCTGTGGGCAGAGTATTGCAGAGCATCAGGACCGTCATTTTCACGTCCAAGCTCAACTTGCTGATGCCGTTTGGGCCTGCAACCATCATTCTGTACTACACTACAAATTGGCATGTAAGTGTGTTGTTCACTGCAATTTCTGCGTTAATTATAGGATATCACTAGTGGTAGGTTTTTTCACTTCAAATAATACTTCAACAGAACTTGGACACCTTTCATAAGAGTACCCCGATTGGGCAAAGCTTATGGCTGTACTGTCAATGGTCTTCAGTAACATACAGTTTGATAAGTAGTTTTGTATATGCTGTAACGTTTCATCATTCATAGAGATTTGTTCATTCTGGGTCGGGTTCAGTGTTTGCTCAAGTTACAGATGACCCTGTCAATGCTGAAATATTTCTACTTGACTGAAATTGCAGGGAATGATTTTCCTATTCAGCATGCTAGGAATTACACCGCTAGCTGAGCGGTTGGGTTATGCAACTGAGTGAGTTACTAAACTCTTCTACTTACCCTCCTCACCTTATTGATATTTTGACATCAATTATTGTTCTGCAGGCAGCTCGCAATATACACTGGACCAACACGTATGTGCCCTTATCTTCACGGTTTATTACCGAATAGAATTTCAAACTTTTTTTAATCAAGTATGAAAACGTCGTGCTTTTCTCAATGCTACAGTTGGAGGCCTTCTGAATGCTACGTTTGGAAACGCGACTGAAATGATCATAGCAATATATGCTTTGAAAAATGGAATGATCAGAATAGTTCAGCAATCACTATTGGGTTCTATATTATCGAATATGCTATTGGTAGTCGGCTGTGCTTTCTTTGCTGGTGGTATTGTTCATCGCAACAAAGACCAAGTCTTCAGCAAGGTGATGTTTGTGCGAATTGTTTTTATGTTTCCCCATGGGAATTGTCTAATAATCAGATCGAAATTTTATTTACTGCAGGCAAATGCTGTTGTTAACTCAGGTTTACTGTTGATGGCTGTTATGGGACTGATGTTTCCTGCTGTCCTTCATTTCACACATTCAGAAGTGCAGCAAGGAGCTTCTGAGGTTGCTCTTTCAAGGTTCAGTAGTTGTATTATGCTTGTGGCATATGCAAGCTATCTTTATTTTCAACTAAGTGGACGGAACAACAGTTACACTCAACTTGGCAATGTAAGTGTGGTACATCAATAGTGTATTCATGCTGATGACAAGTTTATAGAATCTGTTATGGGTTTATCTACGTTAGTTCAATCTTAAGATAAATCATCTTGGTGGTTTCAGTTTGGCACACCATATGATAACCTAAACTTACTTGATAAAAGAACTATTTAGATCATTTACAAATAAAGCTGCAAACCATGCTTTGTCATTTGCTGAAAGTTTCACCAATATTATCAATACTGCAGGAAGAGGTGCCTAATGAGGATGCCACCGAGGAAGATGAAGAGATAGAGATTAGCATGTGGGAGGCTATTACATGGCTTGCAGTGTTAACGATATGGATTTCTGTCCTTTCTGAATACCTGGTTAATGCCATTGAGGTATTTTCTTTATTCCAGAGTAGAAAAGGACAAAAGAAAAACATTAGTTTTTGTATAGATGTTATAGCTGAAGTGAGTTACAACTAACCTGTTATACTTGATGACTTAAATAAATCAGTTTTGTTGACTGTGCGCCACTCCGCGTGTCAGGGAAAATGTTCATCTTAAATTTTCAAATGGTTATGGTTGATAATTGCTAGCTTACTAAATTGACATGGCAAATACATGAATAGTAGACATATATGTAACAACTACCTTGTAAGACAGATTTAGCTACTCTTGGCATGGTACCAATATATTTTATAGTCGTACAGGTTAACTGTACACCTTTGCAAGGATGTAATTTTTCAATGATTTGCTCTATTGCTTCCAGGGAGCATCCGATTCATTGAACCTACCGGTGGCTTTTATCAGTGTGATTTTGCTTCCTATCGTGGGCAATGCAGCTGAACATGCTAGCGCAATAATGTTTGCCATGAAAGATAAGCTTGTAAGTGTTTAGATCTGCTTACTGTTGTTATTTTATCATTTAGCATGCTCCTAACTGTTTTTGCATTTTCTTTTTTCTGCCACAGGACATAACGATAGGTGTTGCAATTGGATCATCAACGCAGATATCAATGTTTGTGGTATGCTTATATCCGAATATGACATCTGTGTGAATGTTAGCACTTTTCAACTAAGTATGCTGCTGGTCTTTTGGCGGAAATTTGACCTATGTTCTCTTTTAATACAGATTCCATTTTGTGTTGTCGTTGGTTGGATGATGGGGCAAAAGATGGACTTGAATTTTCAACTGTTTGAGACAGCAACTCTCTTCATAACAGTACTTGTCGTGGCATTTCTGCTTCAGGTAGGTCGTTATGTCGATTAAGAACTATTTTCGTAAAACATGTGGCTGAGCTTGAAGTGTGTTTATGTTATTTTACCCCTTGAGAACGTATCTCTAGTTTACCCTTTGGGCGGATGTAACACATACTACATCTTATCTTGGTTGAAGCTTGTAAGGTGTTTCGGTTGGTGTGCCCCTTGAGAACACATCTCTAGTTTACCCTTTGGCTGGATGTAATGGAGACATCTATCTTGTTGAAGCTTTATGATCATGTGCTCCTTTGTCTTTGCAGGATGGCATCGCGAACTATTTGAAAGGATTTATGCTGATTCTGTGTTATCTAATAGTTGCTGCAAGTTTCTTTGTTCATGTTGATCCACAATCAAGTAAGTAGTAATTATTTGGTTATAGTTTTTCCTCAAATTTGACTGTTTTTAGTCATTTCATATCTCGAAGACATATGCCTTCCGAAATATTGACTTACCATTCTTTTGCAGGCGATGATGATTGACGCTAGCACCAACTACACTGTAATTACTGTACCAAATACCCTTGAAGTTCCGCTAATCGTATTATGATGAGCTACTAGGCTATGCTCCTCCATAGAAAAGCTGAGCCTTCCTGAAGCAGCATCTTGGGAGGAGCATCACGCCTTGTTGGTTCTTTCCTGCACTGCGGCAAGATTCCTCGCGACTCCCTTGCCAACTGCCTTTTGAGGAGCAACTAGTGGTAATCATCGTAATGTATACAGAAACAACAAGACCGCCCACTGTAGAGTCTGTTGTATTCAATTTGTTGAGTTAAAAAGCCCTTCTTTTTTTCTTTCTCTATTTCTTTTAATCTCGGGTTGGTCTGTTGGCTACAAATATATGTTCTTCAGTCCTACAGATACGTGTGAATATTGGTCGAGGACAGTCAATTTTCATGGTGGGTATATTACCTAATATCGTGCCAGACTTTCAACTTATATTGGTCAACTCCTTTGCCAGTCAGCAATGGGTGTCTGCTAGCTGGAATAATAGCTAATAAGACATTCCACTCCAGTTTGGCGGTCAACTTCTCTTAGGGCATCTCCAACCGAGCGACCCAAACGGACGCGCTGAGCCGTCCGTTTTGGGCCGTTTGCGTGCCCGAACGGACGCGCGGACGGAGCCCCCGCGTCCGCGCGTCTGTTTGGGTCGCACGCTGCGCCCAACGCAGCGGCCACCCATTTGGCCATTTGGCCTATTTCTTTGGAAAATAGGTCCTCTGGCCACAGATCCTTAGTTTGATATAGAATAATATCTCGTAAACATAGAATAATATATAATAAACATAAAATATTATCAAATACCATAAAATATTATCAAATGTACCATGATAAATCAAATAAAATGTGCCATAGTTTGAGAAAAATATAAAAATTACAATTGAGATTGTCTAACTCAATTTGGGCGCTCGAGGATCTCCTTCGTCTCTTCTCGAACCAAGCTCTCTTCGCCTCGCTCATGTTGGTCAAGTCGGCGTTCATGATGAGGTTGTCCTCGGCTTGGCGTTTGAGCTCAACTTCCTTCGCCTTCAGCTCCACCTCTTTGGCCCTTGCCATTGCTATGAGCTCAAGTTCTCTCTCTTTGAGCTCAAGTTCTTTAGCTTTGGTCTTGGCCTTGACCTCTTCAATCTCAAGCTTCTTCCGCTGGACATCAAAGAATTTCTTCCTGTCCTCTTCTTTCTCCCGGCGCCTCCTCTCATCCCTCTTGTCCGTGGACACCTCTCTGTCCGCATGCATCTCCTTCAAAGTGCCATACAATAGCATGGACGAAGCATCACACTTCATGTCGGCTTTGGTTGACTTGTGGCCGCGTGGACGACTTGCACGAGAAGCGGAGCTACCGCAAGGCTGCCCACCATCAAGGTCAATGACCGTGGCATCTTTGGCGGGATTGTTGCCAGTCAAGGTCGCCATGTAGCCCTCGTACCCCTCCTGGAACTTGGGGGTGCCGTGGAGTTCCTTCCAACAATGAGGGAAGGCAAAGGTCTTCTCTCCATTGTTGACTTTGTAGAATTCCAAAGCTCGCCACACCTAGAGCAAAGCGAGACAACAACGATAAACATATGTGCAAACATCGGATGAATAAGTTGAGGTTAAGAATCATACCAAGTCCTTCACACCCATGCCACTAACGGGGAGCCGCCTTGCGTGCTCATACGCCGCGTGGAACTTGTTGCATTCCGTTTGAATTGCTCCCCACCTCTTTTGGAGCGATATTTCGCTGCGGTCGCTCTCAAATGGCTCCTGTCCATATTTGCGATGTTCATGGAAGTATTCATAGATCCGGCGCCGGAATGCGGTCCCCTTCTCGCTCGGCACCCGTCAACGCATCTTGCCCGATGGTCAACCATCCATCGACGAGCACCTTGTCCTCCTTCTCCGTGTAGTTGGCGGTTCGTTTGCTTACCCGGCGACCTCGAGCTTGTGCAGCTGCGGCTTGTGTGAGGCCCTCACCGAACAACGGCTCCTCCTCAATGTTTATGCTGCCGGGACAGGCGCGTTGTGCCCTCCCGTGTGTCAATGGGAGGTGGCCGGGGAGCCTGCTCGTGTCGAAGGATATGGCAGGGTCGTCGGCATTGTCCGCGCGAAAGACGGAGGGGCCCGCACGGTGGACGGTGACTCGCGCGCGCGGCCGACAGATCGTCGAACGAGGTTGCGTGCACCGGACGTCGCAGCCTGCTCCCGTGTTCTTGGGGCCTTTGGAGTTCGCCGGCGCACGGTTCAGGTCAATGGACGAAGGTGACGGCCCCGTCATGGACTCGCCCACCTCCGGTGACCCATCCCGTGACCGAGTACGCGTGCCGCCCATGCGCCCCCATTTCGTGCCCAAATAGGGTAGTCGGTGGGGCAGTTGACCTTGGAGGAAGGGGCCGGGTCACGGAGGAGGCCGAGCTCCCCACCGAGGCCGCGCCGGTGCCGGGGATGATCATGTGCTGGCCGAGCGCTGGGTGGCCGTAAAAGAGCATGGCTTGCGCCTGCTGCTCTTGAAGGAGAGTGCTCTTCGCCTCCGTCTTGAGTTGGAGAAGCTGCTCCGCCGCCCGCTGCCGCTCCACCTCGGCAGCGGTTTCCCTCTTCCGTTGGTCGAGCGCCCTGCGGCGGTCGGCCCTCTTCTTACTCTCGAGCTTCCTCGCGCTCCGGGGTGAGGTCGGCCTTCGCCTTCTTCGTCGGCGGCCCGGGGGAGCTCGGCCTCCGCCAGTTCAGGAGCCGCCTCCACGGCAGGAGCGGCAACGGCCGCGGGTGCCTCCTCTCCGATGGTGGCGGTGGTGGCGGTGGCGGCGGCAGTCGCTTCGTCGGCCATCTCTAGGTTTTGGGAGTACAGTGGAGTGTTTTCTGTTTTGGGAGGCAGACAGGCGGGCCAGGGGCGGACAAGGGAGGACGCGAGCGACCAGCCTTTCGCGTCCGCGGCCACGCAAACTCGTCCAAGATTTGGGCCGGGTTTGGGTCGTCCCGGACGCCGCGGCCATCCGTTTTAGGGATGGGTCCGCGCGCTGGGCCGCGGTTTTGTCCGTTTCGACCCATCCGGACGCGCGGGCGCGGGATGGGTCGCCCGGTTGGAGATGCCCTTAGTCAACAAATCACTGAACGTCGAGAGAGGAAGTGAAAGGATGTCATGGCACATGAAATCCTTCGTTAAAGAAACACAAATCTACAAGTGGCTGTTTGAGTTGTTGTCTGGAGGCTCTTTGGGCAGCTGGACATGCAATCTGAATAGAGCCATGATGGGCTTGACCCAGTAGCAGCCGCAGGAAAAAACTGCTAGGTGGGCACAATTCAATATTTTTTTGCGCTAGCCTGTGTGTTATAAATTGTTTGCCAAATGAATAATATTGATACCAACTGATTCAACACACTGTAGTTTAGTACACATGTTTTAAATGTGCATGAATTAAACACCGCTAGTTCAAAACATGAGCATATTCCTGGATGATGAAATGTAGCACAGGTAGAAATTACCATCACTAAAAGGCAAGATGATGCCGAAGGGGGGAGGCTAGGGGGGAGAGGGGATGCAACACACCCTTAGATTGCTAATTTGGTGGCTCAACAAGTCGCATGAGCTTTCTTTCAACATCCACGAAAATATATTTCTTGAAATGTGGACCATTTGTAAACTCGTGGCTGGTTCCCCCTATTTGGGGGGGGGGGGGGGCATGTTCTAGTCTTGTAGAGTCTGAACAGTAGTGGGTAAAAGAAAGTTCCCAATGGGCCACAACCTACCCAGCCCACTCACAGGGTTTGTATATGGCCGACCAAGTAGAGAATCATGTTTTCCATTTCTTTAGGTCACCTGAATCGTCTTCTCCCCTCAAAAAAAAAATGGACCGTATTCAAGCTGGTCTAGTGATAAGGCGCCGAGCATGATAATTCGGCACCGGGAATCATCGCCATCGCTGCCAACACCAATAGCAGGGAAGGCATCCAGAGGAGCTTTGGAAACGGCTAGGGCTCCGCCCCGATGTCGCCTTAGGGGATGCCATGGGAGCTTGTACCCGTTCGTTTTTTTAAACCAGGAAGGAGGTAGTAGGAAGCAATGAGAGTGGCATCCGAAAAGAAGCAAACCCAAAGGGTCTGATTGGATGCTCGCAGGGAAATTTCCCTGTTTTCCCATTTGGCCCGGTGGATGCCGTATGAGGAGAAACGAAGCTTGGGCTATGTTGTGCACTACGTTTGGTTGCAAACAATGTTACTAGTGATATGAGGTGAGAAGTAAAGACCAGACTGATTGGTAGGCCACAAATCATGTTTCTCGGCTTCGTTGATCCAACACACAATGTTTGGCAGCTCGCATTAGTCCCGATACGGTTACCTTGCACGCACGGTTGGTGAGGTTACCATGCACAAGGATTTAGGGTATTACAAGCGATTACACAAGCTCATGACCGCATGAAATACATGATCTAGATCGCAAGGACGACGATGATCAAGTTCTTTAGGCTGCTGCCTTTGCCGTGACGTGCGATCTTTGATGGAGCTTCATGAACCTCGACGTGCGGATGCACATAGCAGCCTGACAACTGCGATAAGAACTGTGAGTAAGCTTCTTCTGCTTCCTATCTAGTCTTGTACCCTTTGTGGAGGTTGTTCACGTATCCTGTCACAATAGGCCCAACCTCCTTCCACGAACTGTACACTCCTGACACTCTTTCATAGTAGACCACATACCAGTTGGACTTCTACCAAGACAGGGCATATGAAACATATCAAGTAACATACCATTGCAAGACAAGTGCAGAATATAATCTAAGCAACATAAGCATGCATGGTCATATGGCAGAAGCATCACAGAAGTTCAGTCTACCAGCTAGTGTGATCTTACTAACGGTCACACTAGCTCCTATGGTGTTATCCTACCACCACATCAAAGAGGGTGTAATCCTACCACCTGCAACACCGGAAGTTCAACATCATGTGAGGGGTTAGTATATACCACCTCACATAATGTACATGCCCTGGCATAATTGTTCATCAAGTCCTAGCTACTTCAAAATGTACAACCAATATCATCATCATCTTCACCATGCATGCATCACCACCACCCCAGCACATGGAAACACTAGACGTAGTAGTGATTTCCCAGGAAGGTCATCAGCCCCAGCTCCCTGTGGTACTCTTCCATTTGGACAAACCATTGCCCTGAGCGGCTAAGCCCTGTTGTCAAAGAGGTGGCTTAGAGCAACCCTGCGTTGAAGGTAGGTGAGGCATCCATATGTAGGGATACGTTGCATAGAAAACAAAAAATTTCCTACCGCGAGAACGCAATCCAAGCCAAGATGCAATCTAGAAGATGGGAGCAACGAGGAGATGATCGAGACTCACCCTTGAAGATTTCCAAAGCCTACAAGATGAGGCTCTTGTTGCTGCGGTAGGCGATCACTTCCCGCTTTCAAAAGCGCGTAGAAGATCTTGACGGTGCTACAATCGGGCAGCACCTCCGTACTCGGTCACACGTTCGGTGTTGATGAAGACGACGTCCTTCTCCCTGTTCCAGCGGGCAGCGGAAGTAGTAGCTCCTCCTTGAATCCGGCAGCACGACGGCGTGGTGGCGGTGGCGATGGAGAACTCCGGCGGAGCTTCGCTAAGCGTTGCGGAGAGGTGGAGGAGTGGGGCGGCTAGGGTTTGGGAGAGGGGGTGGCCGGCCTCCTTGGGGTGCGGCCAAGGTTGTGGTGTTGTTGTGGCCGGCCCCTCCCCTTGGCCCCTCATTATATAGGTGGAACCCCCAAGTGTTGGACTACAAGTCTTCGAATAAGACCCCAACCAAAACCTTCCATGTTGTAGGGAAACCTACCCAAGGTGGGACTCCCACCTCAAGTGGGATTCCCACCCTTCTATGTGGGGGGTGGCCGGCCCCCTTGGTGGAGTCCACCTTGGACTCCCCCCACTAGGGTTGGCCGGCCATGGGTGGTGGAGTACCTTCGGGACTCCACCTTCCAAAGTGATTTCTTCCGGACTTTTCTAGAACCTTCTAGAACCTTCCATAAATGCACCGGATCATTTTCAAACTTATAAAATGACTTCATATATATGAATCTTATTCTCCGGACCATTCCGGAACTCCTCGTGATGTCCGGGATCCCATCCGAGACTTCGAACAATACTTCGAACTCCATTCCATATTCAAGTTCTACTATTACAACATCAAACCTTAAGTGTGTCACCCTACGGTTCACGAACTATGTGGACATGGTTGAGAACTCTCTCCGACCAATAACCAATAGCGGGATCTGGAGATCCATAATGGCTCCCACATATTCAACGATGACTTAGTGATCGAATGAACCATTCACATACGATACCAATTCCCTTTGTCACGCGATATTTTACTTGTCCGAGGTTTGATCATCGGTATCACTCTATACCTTGTTCAACCTCGTCTCCGACAAGTACTCTTTACTCGTACCGTGGTATGTGGTCTCTTATGAACTTATTCATATGCTTGCAAGACATTAGACGACATTCCACCGAGAGGGCCCAGAGTATATCTATCCGTCATCGGGATGGACAAATCCCACTGTTGATCCATATGCCTCAACTCATACTTTCCGGATACTTAACCCCACCTTTATAACCACCCATTTACGTAGTGGCGTTTGATGTAATCAAAGTACCTTTCCGGTATAAGTGATTTACATGATCTCATGGTCGAAAGGACTAGGTAACTATGTATCGAAAGCTTATAGCAAATAACTAATGACGTGATCTTATGCTACGCTTAATTGGGTGTGTCCATTACATCATTCATATAATGATATAACCTTGTTATTAATAACATCAAATGTTCATGATTATGAAACTAATCATCTATTAATCAACAAGCTAGTAAAGAGGCTTACTAGGGACTCATTGTTGTTTACATATCACACATGTATCAATGTTTCGGTTAATACAATTATAGCATGGTATATAAACATTTATCATAAACATAAAGATATATAATAACCACTTTTATTATTGCCTCTTGGGCATATCTCCAACGAGTCTCCCACTTGCACTAGAGTCAATAATCTAGATTACATTGTAAGGTACCTCACACCCATGGCATTCGGGTGTTGGTCATGCTTTGCCCTAGGGAGAGCTTTAGTCAACGGATCCGCTACATTCGGATCAGTGTGTACTTTGCAAATCTTTACTTCTCCATCTTCGATGTACTCGCGAATCGAATGATAACGCAGCTTGATATGCTTCAGCCTCTTGTGTGACCTTGGTTCTTGTGCATTGGCGATGGCACCCATGTTGTCACGAGTAGATGACTAGTGGGTCCAATGCACTAGGAACCACACCGAGCTCTACAATGAACCTCTTCATCCATACCGCTTCGATGAAGCCTGCGAAGCCGCTATGTACTCCGATTCTGTTGAAGACTTCGCCACCGTGCACTCGCTTCGAGCTTGCCCGACTTACTGCAAGCACCATTCAATATAAACATCGTTATCACCAGATTTTGGCTAAATCAGGAGGTGGGCCGCGATCAAGATGGGCTTGGAAGATTACATATGGAAGATCTATGAAGCGGCCTTGCACGGAGAATTTGGGCTAGTTAGCCCGTGTATCTTAGTATAATAGATTGTGTATCGATTTAGAAGTTAGAGTTTATCTCGTGCACGGTTTAGTGCACGCCCACATTAGAAAGTCCGCTGGACTATAAATATGGACCTAGGGTTTATGGAATAAACAACAACTCACGTTCAACCCCAAAACAAACCAATCTCGGCGCATCGCCAACTCCTTCGTCTCGAGGGTTTCTATCGAGTAAGCGACATGCTTGCCTAGATCGCATCTTGCGATCTAGGCAGCACAAGCCCCACGTTGTTCATGCGTTGCTCGTATCGAAGCGCTTTTGATGGCGAGCAACGTAGTTATCATTAGATGTGTTAGGGTTAGCATTGTTCTTCGTTTAAGCATGCTTACGTAGTGCAACCCTTGTATATCTAGCCGCCCTCACGCCTATCTCAGGTGTGGGGGCGGCACCCCGCTTGATCATTATTTAGTAGATCTGATCCGTTACGATTGCTCCTTGTTCTACAAGGATTAGTTTAATATCCGCAATAGTTAGGCCTTACAAAGGGGGGGAGGATCCAGTGGCACGTAGGGTGGCGTTCGCAAGTCCTAAACGGGATGTTCCGAGGATCAACTTCATGTTGGTTTTTTGGCCTTGTTTAGGATCGGCTTACGAGCACCGTGCGTGGCCGCGAGGCCCAACCTGGAGTAGGATGATCCGATTATGCGGTGAAAACCCTAAATCGTCGTAGATCTCATTAGCTCTATCTTGATCAAGCAGGACCACCAAGTATTCGTGCACCCCGTACGAATCATGGGTGGATCGGCTCTTTGAGCCGATTCACGAGATAACCCGAGAGCCGATCGAGGCTCGTATTTAATGTTTACATGTATGCCCTGCGAGAAACTAAGCGAGGCATCCCCATCACCTTCCCGACCGGGTATAGGTCAGGTGGCACGCCCTTGCACTTCGCATCGCCGCGTGTGACCGAGAAGAGCATTGCGGGCCGTCGCTCGGAGGGGTCTCAGCCAGCCGCAGCTCTAGGCTCTTCCCGGCTCTACGGTGTTGACAAGGCCGCTGCCCGCCGGTGGGTTTTGGCAGTCAACACATTCTGGCACGCCCGGTGGGACAGACGTCAACACCAACCACATCGCCATCTACATCTGAGATGGCGGGCGGCACGCCAGTCACGTGCGATGAGATCAAAGCCATCCTTGAAGCCGAACTCTTCGGCTCTTCCCACCGAACCCACTCCCATGGCGTCAGGGGGAGGGGTTCCACGCCCGAAGGCGCACTCGATGGGATAGATCTCTCCACCCCATCGGAGGAGCGCACCAGGTCTACGAAGCATGGGGATCTGCCCAAGGAGCTCGAAGGAAACATGACGGGATCAAGGCAACCCTTGGGACCGAACTCATCGGCTCCGCTGAGAAGACCCGGCCGCACGATATCAAGCTCGGTAGAAACCCACGTCCGGGGCCTGGTGTCGACATGGTGGATCTCAGCCACCCCTTAGAGCAACCAAAGTTTTCCTTTGGTGTCAATATGGCAGGATCTGCAAGCCGCCATGACAAAGAGGAAACAGAAAGCAGCCACTCCCGTGGCAAGGATGAAGAGGGAGCCGATCCGCGCGACCAACCCCGAGGTGAAGACAGGCGGTACCTGGCAAGGGAGGGAATAAGAAGCATGCGGTATCAGCGCCCACACTCCAAGCACCCTCTCAACAAATACGAGCAACGCCACGACCGACGTCGGCACTACGACGCGGACGATGAAAGGAATTTCCGGTCTGATGCCGAGATCGGAAGGCACCGCCAACATGGCAGAAGCAACAACGGGTACGACTGTCGCGCCGAAGGGAGGCCAAGGAAGCAGAGTGACATGGATAAGCACTGGGACTGCCCGTTCTTCAAACATTGCTGGGACTCAGGGATGAGCCGATTGCCAACAATCGAGGACTGCCCAGAATGCAAACAAAGGAAGAAGGGTGTCGCTAACGTGTCTGTGTTCAGCCGGCTAGGGCCTTTCCCGCATCGGAACAAGCGTGCCGAGTCCCCTCAGATGGAAGATCTCGAGGAGCTAGAGGACGGTGGTGAAGAATACAAATATCATCAGCCCAGATGGTGCCCTGATGGGCTCAGCCGTTCCCAGAAGCAAAGAGTCCAGCGTCTGCGTGGGTTGGAAGAAACCGAAAGATTATACCTGCGCACGCTAAGGAAGGCACGGCTCGATCCGGCCGCCAAAATTCTGCGAACCCTGGACGAGGAAGGTCAGCCACAAAGAAAAGAGTGGCGCCCCGAACAGAGAAAAGCCGATGATGAAACATCGGCTGGCACAAATATGGTGTTTATCCTCCCTTCGGAGTTCAGTGCTCCAGGATTAGATGAGACATCCGTGGCACAACTTGATCGCGGCCCACGGCCGGTTATCTTTGAGAAGCCACGAGACAGAGCTACGGAGCATCCGAAGGCCCTGTACTTACGAGGGTATATCGATGGGAGGCCTGTAAACAGGATGCTGGTGGACACCGGAGCGGCGGTTAACATCATGCCATACTCTATGCTACGTCGGCTGGGACGCTCGAGTTCGGATCTAATCAAGACCAACGTAACGTTGAGCGACTTCAACGGCCAAGCGTCTGAGGCACAAGGAGTTCTGAACGTGGATCTGACCGTAGGAAGAAAAACCATCCCTACGGCGTTCTTTATCGTTGATAGCACGAGCAGTTATGCTGTTTTGCTGGGAAGAGATTGGATCCACGCCAACTGCTGCATTCCCTCCACGATGCACCAATGCATAATACAGTGGGATGGTGATGAGGTAGAGGTCGTCCAAGCCGACGACTCGGCTGAAGTTTCAACGGCTGGCATGAACGCATGGGAAGCGAGCAGGCCAAGAACCCCTCTCGGGCATCAAATTGGACGATCGCGAGCGCATCGATGTGACAAAGGGAAGGGTTAAGCTAGTTTTATCCACCGGCCCGACCATGTAGTTGAAGCCAGGCGATGTGCAAGTTGGCGAGGCTGATCCTTGTGATCGGCCCCAAGGGTCTATGAAGGAGCATTACAAAACCTTCACTGAGCAAACAACGTGGAGGCCGATTCCAGTAATCGGCCGTGAATATCCTCACCCACCATTCTGCCTGGGTTCAACATGTTATCTAACAGAGCCGATACCATCAATTCTCTTGACAGAATCGGCTCGGGGGGCACCCAGGTAGATAAAATACGAGGATATGCAACGGAAGCATCTCATCTTCTATTGATGGGTAGTGGAATATGGGGGCCGATACACAAGTCGGCCGAAAAAATTCGAAAATTTTGCGCCCAGAATCTGGAGGGCGTCAGAAATGTAAAGACGTTCTCACCGGAAGTTGCTTCAGCCTGCCAAAGATGATGAGCTGATCTGATCAGCAAGGCGCAAGGTTTGGACTGAAGAAGCTCGGGGAGGGCGGCTCGCCCTGAAATTCCCTCACTTTAAAGAGCCGATTTTGTTGAATCGGCTGATACGGCGTTGCGAGTTGGAAACCAAGGATGATCGACGTGATCAGCTCGCTGCTATTCTCACCCGACTAAGGCCCGGGGGGCAGCTCACCTTGAAGGTTCTCCGCTCCGGGGAGCCGATTTCGTTGGAATCGGCTAAACTCTGCACCACAAGTTACACGAAGAATGGTGCTTATGTTGCAAAATTATCATAAGCCTGCTGGATCGACTGTATGGACCCTCGACGGAAGGGAGGTGATCGGCTGGTGGCCCTGCAGGATAGCTCTCTTGGACAAGGTTGAGCCCGCCCCGAAATCTCAACGGTGATGATCCATTCTTTATCCTCGCTTTGGCTGGGACTCGGGGGGCAGCTCGCCCTCGAGGTTTAACCAACTCTGTCGAAGTGGGCTCACTCTTCGTGACGGCTCGTTCAAAAGACAGTGATTGTAGAAGGAAGCTGCCGGAGCTGAGCGAGCAGAATTCGGAGGGGATAGTTTAAAAGAGACCCGACATTATTTCAGGAGTTTTGCCGCTAAGTTCAACATGCCATCTTGAGAGATCTGCGGATTTGCGCGATTAAGGCTTGGCTTTGTTTGGCAAAGAGTTTGGGTCTGGGTGGATCTATCTCGAAATCTATCGTGAGAGACCGATGCGATGCCATCGGCTTGTTGGGCATTGTCCAGTTTGGCAATCGGCAGAATCAGAATGAAAGACAATCGGCTAAATTATCATAAAGGGAATCGGCAAAATTGAGTTGGGGAATTTCTTCATTGATAAGCCAGATTTCTTACATAGAAGAGCTGATTGCTCTCAAAAGGGAATACCAGGGGGATACATTGCCCCGTCTGCTACTGCTAGCCCTATGCTAAGACCCTATCTAGGGGCCGCTGCTGCCCTCGTCGCCGTCGTCGCCACTGCCGGCGCTGCTCCCTGCCGGCTCGTCATCACTGCTCCAGCGGCCGCCGACAGGACCCTCGTCGTCTTCATCCTCTTCGTCAGCGTCGTCACTGTCAACGTCGCTGAAGTTCCCGGGCCGCAGGTGGCGGCGTTTGGCCGGCGGCTCGTCGGAGGAGCTGTCTTCATCCTCCTCCTCCTCTTCCTCCTCCTTCACCTCCTCGGAGGTGGTGAAGTCCGCCCGGAGAGGCGGTCGTCTTCGCTCTCCTCCACCACTTCCTCGTCAGCAAGGAAGCGGAGGTCGCTCTCCCCGTCGGTGTGGGATTTGTCATCCTCGGACCTGACGGAGGAGTCATGGTCCTCTTTATCCCACTTCGTTGGGGCGAGGATGTCGTACGCCGCTTGCGTACCCCACGAGGGCGTCGACTCTCGGATGGGAGAGGACACGTGGGAAAGATCCGACGAAGAAGAAGAGGAAGAGGAAGAGGAGATGGTTGCAGGGGAGGGTTTTTTGGAGTGCTACTGCGGAAGGGGTAAAGAGGAGAACTGTTCGGTGCGACTAAGTAAAAGGAGGTGGGGGTTTTTAATTTCCGAGCAGTTCTCGAGGACATGGTGCCAAAACTGTCAAATCGTGCAGAGAAGTTGGGAAGGCAAGTCGTCATGATGAGGCATCGCTGCGACAGTTCCGCTCTGCCGTGACACGACCCCTCCGAGGGAAAAAGCGAGTGGTTTTGAAATTATCATTACCAAAACCAGGGGGCATGTGTTATCACCGGATTTTGGCTAAATCGGGAGGTGGGCCGCGATCAAGATGGGCTTGGAAGATTACATATGGAAGATCTATGAAGCGGCCTTGCACGGAGAATTTGGGCTAGTTAGCCCGTGTATCTTAGTATAATAGATTGTGTATCGATTTAGAAGTTAGAGTTTATCTCGTGCACGGTTTAGTGCACGCCCACATTAGAAAGTCCGCTGGACTATAAATATGGACCTAGGGTTTATGGAATAAACAACAACTCACGTTCAACCCCAAAACAAACCAATCTCGGCGCATCGCCAACTCCTTCGTCTCGAGGGTTTCTATCAGGTAAGCGACATGCTGCCTAGATCGCATCTTGCGATCTAGGCAGCACAAGCCCCACGTTGTTCATGCGTTGCTCGTACCGAAGCGCTTTTGATGGCGAGCAACGTAGTTATCATTAGATGTGTTAGGGTTAGCATTGTTCTTCGTTTAAGCATGCTTACGTAGTGCAACCCTTGCATATCTAGCCGCCCTCACGCCTATCTCAGGTGTGGGGGCGGTGATACGTCTCCAACGTATCGATAATTTCTTGTGTTCCATGCCACATTATTGATGTTATCTACATGTTTTATGCACACTTTATATCATATTCGTGCATTTTCTGGAACTAACCTATTAACAAGATGCCGAAGTGCCGATTGCTGTTGTTCTCGCTGTTTTTGGTTTCGAAATCCTAGTAAAGAAATATTCTCGGAATTGGACGAAATAAAAGCCCGAGAGGCCTATTTTCTCACGAAGCTTCCGGAAGACCGAAGACGAGACGAAGAGGGGCCACGGGGTGGCCAAACCCTAGGGCGGCGCGGCCCCCTTGGCCGCGCGGCCCCGTGGTGTGGGCCCCCGTGCCGCCTCTTGACTTGCCCTTCCGCCTACAAATAGCCTCCGTGACGAAACCCCCGGTACCGAGAGCCACGATACGGAAAACATTACCGAGACGCCGTCGCCGCCGATCCCATCTCGGGGATCCCGGAGATCGCCTCCGGCACCCTCGCCGGAGAGGGGATTCATCTCCCGGAGGACTCTACGCCGCCATGGTCGCCTCCGGAGTGATGTGTGAGTAGTCTACCCCCGGACTATGGGTCCATAGCAGTAGCTAGATGGTTGTCTTCTCCCCATTGTGCTATCATTGTCGGATCTTGTGAGCTGCCTATCATGATCAAGATCATCTATATGTAATTCTATATGTTGCGTTTGTTGGGATCCGATGAATAGAGAATACTTGTTATGTTGATTATCAAAGTTATACATGTGTTGTTTATGATCTTGCATGCTCTCCGTTATTAGTAGATGCTCCGGCCAAGTAGATGCTTTTAACTCCAAGAGGGAGTACTTATGCTCGATAGTGGGTTCATGCCCGCATTGACACCCGGGACGAGTGACAGAAAGTTCTAAGGTTGTGTTGTGCCTGTTGCCACTAGGGATAAAACATTGATGCTATGTCTAAGGATGTAGTTGTTGATTACATTACGCACCATACTTAATGCAATTGTCTGTTGTTTGCAACTTAATACTGGAGGGGGTTCGGATGATAACCTGAAGGTGGACCTTTTAGGCATAGATGCAGTTGGATGGCGGTCTATGTACTTTGTCGTAATGCCCAATTAAATCTCACTATACTCATCATGATATGTATGTGCATTGTCATGCTCTCTTTATTTGTCAATTGCCCAACTGTAATTTGTTCACCCAACATGCTGTTCGTCTTATGGGAGAGACACCTCTAGTGAACTCGTGGACCCCGGTCCAATTCTCTTTACTCGAAATACAATCTACTGCAATACTTGTTTCTACTGTTTTCTCCGCAAACAATCATCTTCCACACAATACGGTTAATCCTTTGTTACAGCAAGCCGGTGAGATTGACAACCTCACTGTTTCGTTGGGGCAAAGTAGTTTGGTTGTGTTGTGCAGGTTCCACGTTGGCGCCGGAATCTCTGGTGTTGCGCCGCACTACATCCCGCCGCCATCAACCTTCAACGTGCTTCTTGGCTCCTCCCGGTTCGATAAACCTTGGTTTCTTTCTGAGGGAAAACTTGCTGCTGTGCTCATCATACCTTCCTCTTGGGGTTGCCCAACGAACGTGTGAAATACACGCCATCAAGCATATTTTCTGGCGCCGTTGCCGGGGAGATCAAGACACGCTGCAAGGGGAGTTTCCACTTCTCAATCTCTTTACTTTGTTTTTGTCTTGCTTTATTTTATTTACTACTTTGTTTGCTGCATTATATCAAAATACAAAAAAAATTAGTTGCTAGTTTTACTTTATTTGCTGTCTTGTTTGCTATATCGAAAACACACAAAAATTAGTTTACTTGCATTTACTTTATCTAGTTTGCTTTATTTACTATTGCTAAAATGGCCAACGCTGAAAATACTAAGTTGTGTGACTTCACAACCACAAATAATAATGATTTCTTATGCACACCTATTGCTCCACCTGCTACTACGAGCAGAATTCTTTGAAATTAAACCTGCTTTACTCGAATCTTGTCATGAAAGATCAATTTTACGGAATTAGTTCGATGATGCTGCTGCCCATCTTAATAATTTTGTTGAACTATGCGAAATGCAAAAATATAAAGATGTAGATGGTGATATTATTAAACTAAAATTGTTCCCTTTCTCATTAAGAGGAAGAGCTAAAGATTGGCTGCTATCTCTCGCCTAAGAATAGTATTGATTCATGGACTAAATGCAAGGATGCTTTTATTGGTAGATATTATCCCCCTGCTAAAATTATATCTTTGAGGAGTAGCATAATGAATTTTAAACAATTAGATACTGAACATGTTGCTCAAGCTTGGGAAAGAATGAAATCTCTCGGTTAAAAATTGCCCAACCCATGGACTGACTACTTGGATGATCATCCAAACCTTCTATGCGAGGACTAAATTTTTCTTCACGGAATTTATTGGATTCAGCTGCTGGAGGTACCTTTATGTCCATCACTCTTGGTGAAGCAACAAAGCTTCTTGATAATATGATGATCAACTACTCCGAATGGCACACGGAAAGAGCTCCACAAGGTAAGAAGGTAAATTCGTCGAAGAAACCTCTTCCTTGAGTGATAAGGTTGATGCTATTATGTCTATGCTTGTGAATGATAGGACTAATGTTGATCCTAATAATGTTCCGTTAGCTTCATTGGTTGCACAAGAAGAACATGTTGATGTAAACTTCATTAAAAATAATAATTTCAACAACAATGCTTACCGGAACAATTCTAGTAATAACTATAGGCCATATCCTTATAATAATGGTAACGGTTATGCTAATTCTTATGGGAATTCTTACAACAATAATAGGAATTCACCCCCTGGACTTGAAGCCATGCTTAAAGAATTTATTAGTACACAAACTGCCTTTAACAAATCTGTTGAGGAAAAGCTTGGGAAAATTGATATTCTTGTTTCTAGAGTTGATAGTCTTGCCTCTGATGTTGATCTTTTGAAATCGAAAGTTATGCCTAATAGGGATATTGAAAATAAAATTGTTACTACATCAAATGCCATCCAAGTTAGAATTAATGAGAATATAAGATTAATGGCTGAACTGCGTGCTAGGTGGGATAGAGAAGAAAATGAAAAACTAGCTAAAGAGAAGAATATAGCTAAAGTTTGGACTATTACCACCACTAGTAATGCTAATACTACACATGTTGCTGCACCTCCTACTCATACTAATAAAAGAATTGGTGTTAGCAATGTTTCCACTTCTAATGCAAAGCGCGAAAACTCACTGAAGCTGCTAAAACTGCTGAAATTGCTCGCGATAAAGTCTGCTGAAATTTTTTCCAATATTGGGGATGATGATCCCATTGCTTTAGATTATAATGGTTTGAATTTTGATGATTGCCACATCTCTGAAGTTATAAAGTTCTTGCAAAAACTTGCTAAAAGTCCTAATGCTAGTGCTATAAATTTGGCTTTCACGCATCATATTACAAATGCTCTCATAAAAGCTAGAGAAGAGAAACTAGAGCGCGAAGCCTCTATTCCTAAAAAGCTAGAAGATGGTTGGGAGCCCATCATTAAGATGAAGGTTGAAGATTTTGATTGTAATGCTTTATGTGATCTTGGTGCAAGTATTTCTGTTATGTCGAAGAAAATTTATAATATGCTTGACTTGCCACCGCTGAAAAATTGTTATTTGGATGTTAATCTTGCTGATCATTCTACAAAGAAACCTTTGGGTAAAGTTGATAATGTTCGCATTACCGTTAACAATAACCTTGTTCCCGTTGATTTTGTTGTCTTGGATATTGAATGCAATGCATCTTGTCCAATTATATTGGGAAGACCTTTTCTTCGAACTGTTGGTGCTATTATTGATATGAGGGAAGGTAATATAAAATATCAATTTCCTCTCAAGAAAGGTATGGAACACTTCCCTAGAAAGAGAATGAAGGTACCTTATGATTCTATTATTAGAACAAATTATGATGTTGATGCTTCATCTCTCGATGTTACTTGATACACACTTTCTGCGCCTAGCTGAAAGGCGTTAAAGAAAAGCGCTTATGGGAGACAACCCATGTTTTTACCTACAGTACTTTGTTTTTATTTTGTGTCTTGGAAGTTGTTTACTACTGTAGCAACCTCTCCTTATCTTAGCTTTGAGTTTTGTTGTGCCAAGTTAAGCCGTTGATAGAAAAGTAAGTACTAGATTTGGATTACTGCGCAGTTCCAGATTTCTTTGCTGTCACGAATCTGAGCCCACTGTCCTGCAGGAAGCTCAGAAAATTATGCCAATTTACGTGCATGATCCTCAGATATGTACGCAACTTTCATTCAATTTGAGCATTTTCATTTGAGCAAGTCTGGTGCCATTTTAAAATTCGTCAATACGAACTGTTCTGTTTTGACAGATTCTGCCTTTTATTTCGCATTGCCTCTTTCGCTATGTTGGATGAATTTCTTTGATCCACTAATGTCCAGTAGCATTATGCAATGTCCAGAAGTGTTAAGAATGATTGTGTCACCTCTGAATATGTCAATTTATATTGTGCACTAAACCTCTAATGAGTTGTTTCGAGTTTGGTGTGGAGGAAGTTTTCAAGGGTCAAGAGAGGAGTATGATGCAACATGATCAAGGAGAGTGAAAGCTCTAAGCTTGGGGATGCACCCGGTGGTTCACCCCTGCATATATCAAGAAGACTCAAGCGTCTAAGCTTGGGGATGCCCAAGGCATCCCCTTCTTCATCAACAAATTATCGGGTTCCTCCCCTGAAACTACATTTTTATTCGGCCACATCTTATGTGCTTTTTCTTGGAGCGTCGGTTTGTTTTTGTTTTTGTTTTGTTTGAATAAAATGGATCCTAGCATTCACTTTATGGGAGAGATACACGCTCCGCTGTAGCATATGGACAAGTATGTCCTTGGTTTCTACTCATAGTATTCATGGCGAAGTTTCTCCTTCGTTAAATTGTTATATGGTTGGAATTGGAAAATGATACATGTAGTAATTGCTATAAATGTCTTGGGTAATGTGATACTTGGCAATTGTTGTGCTCATACTTAAGCTCTTGCATCATATGCTTTGCACCCATTAATGAAGAAATACATAGAGCATGCTAAAATTTGGTTTGCATATTTGGTTTCTCTAAGGTCTAGATAATTTCTAGTATTGAGTTTGAACAACAAGGAAGACGGTGTAGAGTCTTATAATGTTTACAATATGTCTTTTATGTGAGTTTTGCTGCACCGGTTCATCCTTGTGTTTGTTTCAAATAAGCCTTGCTAGCCTAAACCTTGTATCGAGAGGGAATACTTCTCATGCATCCAAAATACTTGAGCCAACCACTATGCCATTTGTGTCCACCATACCTACCTACTACATGGTATTTTCCAGCCATTCCAAAGTAAATTGCTTGAGTGCTACCTTTAAAATTCCATCATTCACCTTTGCAATATATAGCTCATGGGACAAATAGCTTAAAAACTATTGTGGTATTGAATATGTAATTATGCACTTTATCTCTTATTAAGTTGCTTGTTGTGCGATAACCATGTTTACTGGGGAACGCCATCAACTCATTGTTGAATTTCATGTGAGTTGCTATGCTTTTTTTGAGTTGAATGGTTTGAGCATGCATATTGTGAGAGAAGAACATTGGGCCGCTAACTAAAGCCATGTTCCATGGTGGAAGTTTCAGTTTTGGACAAACATCCTCAAATCTCTAATGAGAAAAGAATTAATTGTTGTTGAATGCTTAAAGCATTAAAAGAGGAGTCCATTATCTCGTTGTCTATGTTGTCCCGGTATGGATGTCTAAGTTGAGAATAATCAAAAGCGAGAAATTCAAATGCGAGCTTTCTCCTTAGACCTTTGTACGAGGCGGCATAGAGGTACCCCTTTGTGATACTTGGTTAAAGCATATGTATTGCGGTGATAATCCAGGTAGTCCAAGCTAATTAGGACAAGGTGCCTGTCTGCAGTATAGTCGTTCTTTAACC
>NC_061514.1:18461501-18483525 GCF_022539505.1 Lolium rigidum | reverse complement strand
CACACATGTATCAATGTTTCGGTTAATACAATTATAGCATGGTATATAAACATTTATCATAAACATAAAGATATATAATAACCACTTTTATTATTGCCTCTTGGGCATATCCCCAACACCATAATGGCGGAGTACGGGGAAGGGTGGACGTCGGGAGGGGCATCATTGGTCATGGCCTCCGCCACTACTTTGACAGTCTGTGATGAAGGTCATGTGCCCAACTTCCTCCTCAACAAAGACATGCCTCTTTCTCTTCATGGCAGCGTCAACATACGCCACAACTCCTGGGCGAGGAGCAACACTAGCGCCAACACCAGGTAAGGCAAGATGGTATTCGTCGTCAAGCACAACCGTATCAGTCCTGAGTGTCAGGGTCATCTGCTTCGGGTGTTCCCAGAGGGTCGCATACCTGCCGGTGGCAGGGCCAAAGGCAAATATCTGTTGCATCTGTGAGTAGTTGGTTATTGGTTTGTTGAGGAACTAGGCGTCCTTTCGGTGAGCCTGACACATGGGGACAAACAGTTGGTTACATGACATGTTAAGTTGTGCAAGTGAGAGGTCAATACCTATGTAGTGATCGTCCTCCAGGATGATGGTGTTTGTGTCCTCATCCCATCCGGCAGCGCTGAGTTCTCTAAGATTGTTGACATGGATCCACCTGGATCTCCGCTTACGCAGTTGTTTATACACCTATGTTGACGACACCTCATGTTGGCAGTACTCAAAGATCTTCTTGGCACAATCATTCAGATGAACCTCCTTAAACCTCTTCTCTATCCTGATGCCACTCTTGATTATTTTGCACATCCGGTTCAGGACTAATGAGGAGAGGTAAGGTGGCCACTTCGTAGTGGACGCAGTGGCGGAGCCACATTGAGAGCTGTGTGGTCAATTGACCACACAACTTTTTGCCATGTTCTTTGTATTTTGGTATTAATCTTGTAAAAAATATTTAAAATAAGTAAAAATTATACGTATTTGACATCACTGATTTGAAATGACAACACTGACTTTAAGTTCTGGCTCCGTCACTGAGTGGACGTGCCCAACTTTAGCCCCCCACCAGTGGTGTGTCCTTTACCAATCTTGCTCGTCTTCTTGGCGCTCAAGGTTGCAGCTGTCAGGTCATGGTCATTAATAAGCATCGAACGCAAGGGGGTCGCCGGCTTCATTTCAACGTCATGTGGGTAAGTCGGTGCTAGCTGGGTCTCAGGAACTAAGGACATGTTGTCCTGGGTATCAATCAGGGCTTGGCCGATGTCATCGAGGGTGTACACCTAGGTAGGGGTTAGTTACACGTTAATACAATTCAAAGTTGCAAGATTATATGTGAATGTAGCACACAAGCATGTAACTTACTACTAGATCTAGCATACTAATTTCACACACATGAGGTTGATTCCTTCCAGATCCACATAGCAATGATTTAAACAAGAGATGGAATAGCTACCTTCAAGAACAACAATGGCTACACGAACTAGCCAAGATTGAGTAAGGAATCATAGGACAGAGCAAGATTAGTACGTACAATCTACATTGTGGCTCAGATCTACCAAATCAACTACTCCGATCTAGGACATGCTCACAGATCGAACGGACATAGGGTTAGGAGACTCCATCGGAAAAGAAGCGCTTGCCGAGCTCAGAGAAGATGTGGAACCCCGCTTGCCGCCACCGTCCAGCTCCTACTAGGGTAGTCGCCGCCTCTTACTTGGCGGTCGGTGAACCTCCGCGCCAGGACGGAGAGCTCAAATGGGGGGAAATGGAGACGGGATTTCGAGCGGTGGGCAATGCGGTGATATAAAGGAGCTTCAAATCGACCAGAGGTGACGAAATTTCTCCCACTGCCTTTTGTGGCTACGCGCATGCTCGCACCATCTCCGCAACTTTTCCCATATTTTGCTGCGCCAAGGTTCGCTCGTTGGAAACGGTAAAATCGAGGGTTCCTCCGCATGCAAGCAAAAGGTGTTTTGAGTAGCATGCAGACTACGATTTTAAGATTTTAAGACGGCCAATCAGCCATTTTTTTGGCCCGTTGAAAATGAGAAAATGGATTGTTCCCATCCAAACAAGTCCAAAGTTACCGAACCTGTGTGCAGCGCGTGGTTTTGAGAAAACCAAAATATGCACGGGCACGGTCGTAGATCCACCCCTCCCGGGGCAGAGGCAGCGCGAACGAAGTAGCTGGAACCAGTGGCCAGCCGAGCACGTAACACACGCGACCCGACCCAAGCCAAACCACCGGTATATAGTACGCCCAGATCCCGATGGAGTTCGCCACAACCACCCAGACCCAGGCGCGCGCGCACGAGCGGCACACCGTCAGCCACGCCCTGGCCGGCCTCCGCCTCGTCGGCCGGGATGGACCTCGATCGCGTTTTCGCTCACTCGGTCGCTCGGGTGTACGTACATGCGGGCGCCCGTCCGTCTCGTACGTACATACGTACATTTGTGGCTAGCTACCACGCACGAACGAACCGGCATACCCTTGGGAATGTACGCTACTACGAGCTAGCGACGGTAGGGCAGAGCATTCGTCTTCGCCGGCGTCTCGTACGTCGTCCGGGCCCAGCGAGCGGCGCGATATAGTGCATGCGCGCGGCTACCTCTAGCTGGTCCACGACTCCTCGTATGTAATGTATGCGTACGTGCAGCTCGCTGATGTGGCGCGAATAAATAACGTCGAATCTCGGATCTGTAGTTTTTTTCCACGTATAAACAACATCAAATCTGTCGCAAAAGCGGCACACAGGGTGCCTTTGGGACAAAGCTACACCGACCGACGGTCTAGGAAAACCATGGTGTGTGCGTGCGCGTGGTCCATGCATGCGTACAAGAGACACTTTCTATTTTTCATCATTCATCGTATATTCCATGAACTAGTGTCCTGGTACGTTTTTTTTCTTCTGAAAAATCCTGACAGAACAATATCTTAGAAGAGCTCTAAGCTCCCAGGGTTCCGGCAGCCTGTCCTTGCTCCACCGTTTCGCAAATTTGTGGTCGTTGGATCAGGAATAGTTAAATTTTGGCCATCCATTTAGTCGGTTCAGCAGCCAGAGTTAACCCTGTCCACGCCGCATCAGGCTCCATGGCGTCCGTGGCCGGGAAAAATCCATTGCCCCATCACTCCGCTCCCCTTCTCTGGCCACGTCCGTGCCGTCCCTCAAGCAGCAGAGGTCTCCCCTCCCTCCCTCCCCCCACACAACCACCCCGTCCCTCGAGCGGCAGAGGTCCGGCGAGATCCACGGGGAGCTGCCGGCGGCGGGCGAGGTTCTTGGGGATTCGCACACGTCCGGCGAGGTCTGCGGGGAGCCTCAGGGAGGCAACGAGTTCCGGCGAAAGAAAAGTCTCAGAGATCACTCTACATCTCTCCCTTTCTTAAATTCCACCGTTTATGGCTGAAAACTCAGGAAGCAACATCCTAGTGACAAATCGACATGAAGATGCATTATTGGAACTAGGTCCTGATGTGAGAATAATTGAAAAGTCTGCAACACCTTCACAATCCAGTTGCTTTGCACCATGCTTTGCATCAAATACTCTGCCCTTGCGAAGAATAATCAGCAGGCATGGACTCCCCATCAAAGCTAGGGTTGCAGGAACCAATTGGATATCTTAAATATATTTCCAAAGAAAGAAGAATTTCGTTTTGTGATTAAAAAATAATTCTTGAAGATAAAAACAAACGATCCCGCAAGACAACAGAAGCTGCACTCAAGCACTCACATCAGAAAACAGAAGTTTATATCAAATGCCGGTGTAAATTCAGACCCACGGTAGCATGGAGAATATAACATAATAAGATAGGATGTTAGTACTAAGGTTGTGACATGAAGCTAAAATAGTATTAAATTGCATTAGCCTTTGGTATGAACTGAGACTTCTCCATGTTCCTTGCATTCTTGGAATCCCCATTTTTTGTCTGTATTTAGAGCAAACATGGCAAATCATGTTTTCAAAGCATGCCTTTGAAGTTTTGTTGTGTTCCTGTAATTATTCATGCCTTTTTGGTGTGTTTCCGTTGCAAGTATTATCTTACTTTCACTGAAATTCCTTGTGCAGGTTAAGATCATGCAACCGGAAGGAATATCTCCAACCATGGAGAGTAACGGATCACTTTCTCATGCAACTGATAGCTTAATAGTAAGGATGACTACGAAAGTTCAACCTTATGTGCTGCTGAAGTTTGAAACCTTTTGTTACCGTGTTTGAATATATTAGACAAACTTGTGAGATACCTCAAGGCTATGTTTGGATACATTTGGGCATGAGTTACTGTTGTGGTATCTGTTTACTTATATTTTTTTTTATTAATTTTCTTGATTGCAATGGATGGTCTCTAATTTGTAGTGGTTGATACCCTGTTATATGTGTGATGCTATACTTCAGCTATTTCTACATATTTAATAGAATAATAATAGCTACTGCAAGTGTGTATCTTGCTATGCAGCTATTCTTTCATAAATCATCTAACTTTTATCAAAAGATAGATGGCCGGTACTCAAAATGGTGCAGGCAGAACATGCCCGTTGCGATGGAGCTGTTCATACTACCGCAACATCATGACCATCAACGCGCCTGCTACCCAGATGATCCGTATGCGGCAGAGCTCCCTGCGATGGCAGAATTCGAGGAGTGGAGATGAACATGATTTGAGAAGGAGCTTCAGATGCTCATTCCGTACTTGGCTGAAGACCCAGGTTACAGTAAGTACTTCTGGTCTCTTTCATATTCGTCATAATCAGAATTCTTTAACAAGCTCAATAGAGGATTCATTTTATGACATTGTAATTGCATTGTTTTCTGTAGAGCTTTGGATACTATTTTGTACCAGCGCCTGAGACTCGCATTTCTAGAACACATGTATATGCTTGAATTAAGAAACCATAACAAACTTGAATTACACTTGGTGTGGATGTCTCTTTGCTGACAACTGTAATATCCTTCACCAATTTTAAATAAGTGACAACGATCATGCAAAAGTACCCAACCGTATTATTCCCCATAGGGCTCATAGATGTCTGGCGAGTGTGTACTTATTAATGTTGTTCATCAGATCCTTGACATTTTCTGTGTCCGGTTCCTCGCCATCTGCAACTGCAGGACCAAGGGAAAATTATGGAATTATGTGAAACAAATATCTGCTGATGAATACCTGAAGAGTTGAGGTAGGTATGCACTTCTGTTGCAGTAGGAGCAATAAGGAACGGTGGATAGAGAGCTTAGACTGATCAAGATATCTGAAAGTAAACGATACTAGGTAGGTCTGCAGTTCTGTTGCAGTAGGAGCAATAAGAAACGGTGGATAGAGAGCTTGGACTGATCAAGATATCTAAAGGTAAACAGTACGTAGATCAGTAGCTTAATTACATAGATATTTTGTGTAGTCCAGTACATGAGCCTGTTCTGAATGGTACTCAGCGATTAATCATAGAACCAGATGCACAACAAGATGAATCTTTTCATCTCTTCATGTTGTTATCTTGGATATGGCTTTCCGACATTCATTCTTATTGCATTGTTAGAGTACGCAGGAAAAAAAGGTAGATGGGAAAGAGTAGAGCTGTATGGATATTCAGTACATAATTAAATTTTAGACGGTACATTCTAGAGTTATCAAATTGTATGGGATGTTTCTTTACACAGGCTAAACAGTTCGACTTATATACACTTGCGTTGTTTCGCCTACGAACAAAGAAAAAACCTTTATTTGGCTAAGTCCATTGTACCGCATTTGTTGAGACTTCCATTGAACTAACTTCACGCAATTTCCCAAAGGATCTGGTTTCGCTTGAGATAATAATTGAGTAAACTAGGAGAAAAATCTCACATTTACTACCCGAGACGAAAATGAACCGAAGTACTGCAGATTAATTTGGAGAATTGCACATATCAAGGAATTTATAGTGTTCCACTTATAAACTAGGATTAGGTGCATATTTGTCTCTAATGCATCTTGATGATCTTGTGTACTCATTAAGTATGAAGAATGTCCTCACAAAAACCTTACTAGCACTGATCGGCCTGACTGTTCTAATCTAAATCTTTAAAACTTACGGTTTCATTGGATCCACTTACTACCACTGAAAATAAATCTATGTATGTGTGACTGTAATGTAGTTGAATAGTGATGTTCTATATTTAGACTGTTTTCAAATAACAACGGGTAGTTTATTTCACGTATGTTCCGCAAGGAATCAATATAAGAAACGACCAGATTAGTTTTTTGGGTAGAACTATTTGAAGTTACAAAGAACTTAAGAGTAAGTGGAGCTTTGCCTCATGGCCGTTCTGTGAATCAAGTTGTCTCGAGATTCTTTGTTCTACTATTCCTTGAGTAATTTTTCTCTCAACGAAATCTATATACTAATAAGTCACAATTTCTTTTCCATATAAGTTCAGCGTAAGTCATGAAATGTAGGTCTTGAAATATGACAATATCTAAGTGGTGGTATAAAACATAGAATGTCTTGAAATTTGACAATATAAACGACAGTAGCAAAAACGGCGCGGCAAGACGCGCCAGGTCCATCTAGTAACATATATAGACGAAGATCGTTGCAGTTGAACAGATGTTTCAATTGTAAGAGACCACCGCCTATCGACTCTGGTACGTTGAATAACATATTTCATTGCGTAGGCAGGTACGCAGATAGCATCTCAAAGTAGACAAAAGTGTATTTTCTTTCTGGAGTAGTGGAAAAATTATCCTATTCTAAACCTCATCTTCCTCTTTAATGAGAGATGCAAAATAAGAAAGCGAAGTAAGGGTGCCCTATGGGTATTTGATCTTGCCCACTGCGCCTTTTTTTCATGGGAAAAAAGGAAATATGATTTTCTTCATTAATTGAATCCATAGCTTCCGCCTTGACAGGGCGGGACAGATTGAACTACAACCCCGCGGGTGAGGTGGCAACACCAAAAACGCTTGAGGGTGAAAACTTCAGATGATGGTAATTTTTTGCCCTTTTTTTTAAAAAAACCTGAAGGGCCACATGCCACCTGTAGTTAAGAAAATCATGTGCTTAACTGTTTTTCCGTTGCCACATCATCCCGACAGCCTCCTAGATGGGTCCCTCGGTCAGCTTCAGCATCAAATTGTGATCAAAGCAAGTTTAACGCAAAATCTACCGAATAGTGGTCACATTTTCCTGCGCTATGAAGTTGTGGTGTTTCGAACATTTTTCATGCTCATCTTCATTGCTGAGGTGGTGGAAGGAGGAATAGGGCGCTAGGATCTAGTGCTCCAAGGGAAGACCATGCTATAGATAGTCGCAGAGTTCCTCAATGGTGGGGATTTTGCGCCCCCGTTATCCAAGGCCGATGCGCCCACTCAGCGTTGCGGTGTTGCGTGCACTGTAACCTATTCAACCTCGTGGCCGGCGTGCCACTAGGAGACCCTTTAGCAATGAGGTGTCCATTGTCTCACCGTCTTAAAGTGGTGTTGTCCCCGGCGGAGAAGGATAAACTTGCCTTTTCCAATCTTTGGCTTAGATCCTTTGTGTAAAATTTGAGGGCTGGCTTAAACTTTCTTTGTTTCATGCGGTCCTCCCTGTAAAGAGTTTTTTTTTGAAACGGGGGCAAATAGACTTTGCCCCGATCGATTAATTAAGGATAAGTTTGAAGTTTACAAGACTGTAACATCGAATTTATTACATAGCTTTACTCTCCCCGCATCAAATCTCCCAAGCGCTTGGCTCCCGCCAAAACCCACAATCTCGCCTCGAACTTTATCCTATCGAAAACTATTTGTGAGGGAGCAAGCTTGTCACGGAAAACTCTTGCATTGCACTCGCACCACAGTTCCCAAGCAGATACCAACAAGGTAAGAGAGGCCATAGTTTGCGGTTGGCCGTTGCTTCATGCGACATTCTCCTCCACCATTCCGCAATAGAGAGACCCGCCCAATGCCATGGAACAAGCTCCGGGATGCTGATAACCCACAAGTATAGGGGATCGCAACAGTCTTCGAGGGAAGTAAAACCCAAATTTATTGATTCGACACAAGGGGAGGTAAAGAATACTTATAAGCCTTAACAATTGAGTTGTCAATTCAGTTGCACCTGGAAAAGCACTAGTAACAGGGGTGATGTGAAAGCAGCAGTAATATGAGAGCAATAGTAACAGTAACACAGCAGCAGTAGCAGTAACACAGAGGCAATGGCACTAGAAAATAGTTGATACTACTTCCAATGACATATATGATCGAGTATTTGATGATGAAATATGGACCGGAGTTAGCAGCTATCTACACTAGTGGTAACTCTCCAATAACAAGTGACGAGTGTTGGGTGAACAAATTACAGTTGGGCAATTGATAGGATTGAAATAGTATTAAGACAAAACATCAAGATTATTAATCATGTAGGCATGTTTTCCATATATAGTCATACGTGCTCGCAATCAGAAACTTGCATAACATCTTTTGTCCTACCAGCCGGTGGCAGCCGGGCCTCTAGGGAATCTACTGGTAATTAAGGTACTCCTTTTAATAGAGCACCGGAGCAAAGCATTAACACTTGGTGAAAACATGTGATCCTCATATCTAAGCCTTCCCCTCCAGTTATCCCGATTCTTTGTCACTACGGGGCCTCGGGTTCCGGACATAGACATGTGCAAACAACTTGTAGATACAATCTAAGCAATAAGTATAGAGCTTAAATCTAAGATCATGCCACTCGTGCACTAGTGAAAAGCATTAAACACAACAAGATTGCAGCAACAATAACTTCACAAACTTATATAGATAGACTGATCATAATGTAACAATTCATCGGATCCCAACAAACACAACACCGATTACATCAGATGAATCTCAATCATGTAAGGCAGCTCATGAGATCATTGTATTGAAGTACATGGGAGAGAGAGTACCAACTAGCTACAGCTAGAACCCGTAGTCCATGGGGGAACTACTCACGGAGCATGATGGAGGCGGTGGCGTTGATGGAGATGGCTTTCGGGGCACTTCCCCGTCCCGCGGCGTGCCGGAACGGAGACTTCGCCCCCGAAACGGAGTTTCGCGATGGCGGCGGCGTCCCTGGAGTCTTTCTGGAGTTTCGTCAATTGGTATCGGGTTTTTAGGTCGCGAGGGATTTTATAGGCGAAGAGGCGGCGCAAGGGGGTGCCTGGGGGCCCACACCATAGGCTGGCGCTCCCCCCTATAGGCCGTGCCGCCCTGTTGTCTGGGAGCCCTGGGCCTCCTCTCCGGCTCCCCTTCGGTGTTCTGGTCCGTCTCGGTGAAATAAGATGTTTGGCTTTTGTTTCGTCGAATTTCGAGAATATTGCCCGAACAACCTTTCCGGAACCAAAAACAGCGAAAACGAGAGCGGCACTTCGGCATCTTGTTAATAGGTTAGTTCCGGAAAATGCATAAAAACATTATAAAGTGTGAGCAAAACATGTAGGTATTGTCATAAAACTAGCATGGAACATCAGAAATTATAGATACGTTGGAGACGTATCAAGCATCCCCAAGCTTAGTTCCTACTCGCCCTCGAGTAGGTAGACGATAAAAGGAATAATTTCTGTAGTGACATGCTACTTACATAATCTTGATCATACTATTGTAAAGCATATGATATGAATGAATTGACTCAAGGCAACGATCTATAGTTTGCTAACAAATAGATAACATATAGCAAAACTTTTCATGAATAGTACTTTCAAGACAAGCATCAAGAAGTCTTGCATAGGATTTAACTCATAAAGCAATAAATTCAAAGTAAAGACATTGAAGCAACACAGAGGAAGATTTAAGTTTCAGCAGTTGCTTTCAACTTTCAACATGCATATCTCATGGATAATTGTCAACACAAAGTAATATGATGAGTGAAAATAAGCAAGTATGTAAGAATCAATGCACAGTTGACACAAGTGTTTGCTTCTAAGATGCAAGGAAGTAGGTAAACTGACTCAACATAAAGTAAAAGAAAGGCCCTTCGCAGAGGGAAGCATGGATTAAATCATGTGCTAGAGCTTTTTAAGTTTGGAAATCATATAGAGAGCATAAAAGTAAAGTTTTGAGAGGTGTTTGTTGTTGTCAACGAATGGTAGTGGGCACTCTAACCCCCTCAACAAACAGACTTTCAAAGAGTGGCTCCCATGAAGGACGTTATCTCTACCAGCAAGGTAGATCATCCCTCTTCTCTTTTGTTTACACATGTATTTTAGTTTTATTTATGGATGACACTCCTCCCAACCTTTTGCTTTCACAAGCCATGGCTACCCGAATCCTCGGGTGCCTTCCAACATTCACATACCATGAAGGAGTGTCTATTTGCAAAATTAAGTTGCTTACTGATGAATCAGGGCAAAACATGTGAAGAGAATTATTAATGAAAGTTAATTAATTGGGGCTGGAAACCCCGTTGCCGACTCTTTTTGCAAAATTATTGGATAAGCGGATGAAGCCACTAGTCCATTGGTGAAAGCTGCCCAACAAGATTGAAAGATAAAACACCACATATTTCCTCATGAGCTATAAAACATTAACACAAATAAGAGATAATAAAGGTTTGAACTGTTTAAAGGTAGCACATGAAGTATTTACTTGGAATGGCAGAAAAATACCACATAGTATAGGTAGTTATGGTGGACACACATGGCATAGGTTTTGCCTCAAGGTTTTGGATGCACGAGAAGCATTCCCTCTCATTACAAGGCTTTGGCTAGCAAGGTTGTTTGAAGCAAACACAAGTATGAACCGGTACAGCAAAACTCACATAAGAACATATTGCAAGCATTATAAGACTCTACACTTTCTTCCTTGTTGCTCAAACACTTTTACCAGAAAATATCTAGACCTTAGAGAGACCAATCATGCAAATCAATTTCAACAAGCTCTACGGTAGTTCTCCACTAATAGGTTCAAACTACATGGTGCAAGAGCTTAATCATGATCTACTTGAGAGCTCAAAACAATTGCCAAGTATCAAATTATCCAAGATAATATGAGGCATTTTCTGTTTCCAACCAAATAACAATAAGTGCAATAGCTTCCAACTTTTGTCATGAACCTTAAAAGTAAAACGAAGAACACCCGTGTTCATATGAAAAAGCGGAGCGTGTCTATCTCCCACACAAGGATTGCTAGGATCCGATCTTATTCAAACAAAAATAAAAATAAAAACACACATACGCTCCAAGTAAAGCACATAAGATGTGACCGAATAAAAATATAGTTTCACTAGAGGTGACCTGATAAGTTGTTGATGAAGAAGGGGATGCCTTGGGCATCCCCAAGCTTAGACAGCTTGAGTCTTCTTGAAATATGCAGGGGTGAACCACGGGGGCATCCCCAAGCTTAGACTTTTCACTCTTCTTGATCATATATCATCCTCCTCTCTTGACCCTTGAAAACTTCCTTCACACCAAACTTCTCATAAACTTCATTAGAGGGGTTAGTACTCAAAAAACTTTAATCCACTTTAGTCCTGTAGTGACACATTGCAAGAACTCAATAAAACATTAGCTACAGCTCTCCATGTCTAGAAAGCCTTGCTTAAAGTCCACAAGTGACAGAATCTGTCAAAAACAGAACAGCCAGTAAACACGAATTTTTTAGTGGTACTTCCGTTGCTCAAATCAGAAAACTCAAAAATAATGAAAGTTGCGTACATATCTGAGGAACACGCATGAAAATTGGCAGAATTTTTTGGTTCTCCTGAAGAGAGATCTACTCAAATTCGTGACAGCTAAAAATCTGTTTCTGTGCAGGAATCCAAATCTAGCATCAACCTTCTATTAGAGACTTTACTTGGCACAACAATGCAATAAAATAAAGATAAGGAGAGGTTGCTACAGTATTAACAACTTCAAGACACAACAAAACAGTAGCAAAATAAAGACATGGGTTATCTCCCAAGAAGTGCTTTCTTTATAGCCATTAAGATGGGCTCAACAGTTTTAATGATGCTCACATAAGGATGAGAGTTGAAACGAAGAGAGCATCAAAAGCAAGTTCAAAACACATTTAAGTCTAACCCACTTCCTATGCATAGGAATCTTGTACACAAATAAATTCATGAAGAACAAAGTGACAAGCATTGGAAGATAAAACAAGAGTAATTTCAAAATTTTCAGCATGTAGAGAGGTGTTTTAGTACCATGAAAATTTCTACAACCATATTTTCCTCTCTCATAATAATTTTCAGTAGCTTTATGAATAAACTCAACAATATAACTATCACATAAAGCATGCTTTTCATGATCTACAAACACATAATTTTTATCAAGCTCAAAAATAATGGGATTAAAACTTTCAAACCCACTGATGTCTACGCACGCTTCTATTCCTGTAGACAGTGTTGGGCCTCCAAGAGCAGAGGTTTGTAGAACAGCAGCAAGTTTCTCTTAAGTGAATCACCCAAGATTTATCGAACTCAGGGAGGTAGAGGACAAAGATATCCCTCTCAAGCAACCCTGCAATCACGATACAAGAAGTCTCTTGTGTCCCCAACACACCTAATACACTTGTCAGATGTCACTACAAGAGAATTGGCATGTAGAGACACTATTTTGGTCTAGTAGAGACACTTAAATTGCTCTTATGTAGTTCTAGAGGCACTTTCCATATTGTCTCAAAAGTGTCACTACGGGCGGTGTCTCTACGTGCTAAGGACAATAGTAATAATGTCTTTACATTTTAGAAGACATAAAATAGGCATTATATTGTGTCTCTAGTGTAAATAAATGTGAAGAAACATGTGAAAAGCAATACTCGAACTCATGACCTTAATGATTAAGACTTAATCCATTAACCATCTCACCCTTTCACAAGTATATGTTGATACTTGGAACAAATTTCTAATTAGTATTGCCCACCATGGCCCAAACATAGAACAAATGTCTCTAGAGAACAAGCAAAATGCCTCAAACATTGCCTCTAGAGGAAAAGTAAAGACATAAAATCAAGTGTCTCATGGATTGCCTCTTGATAACTTACCCGTGACACTTTTGGAGTGTTTCATAAGTTGTCTATAGAATGAAAATTGCAATACCTTACAGGAATGTCTCAACTAATGTCCCTACATTTGAGACTATTTCTGAAGTGTCTCAAAAAGTGCCACTACAATATGCAAAGTGTCTTAATGTGATTTTTAATGAGGCAAAGTAGGAAGTGTCTCTAGTAAAATGTCTCTATGGACGATTGTTCTGTCAGATGTATAGGTGCACTAGTTCGGCGAAGAGATAGTGAAATACAAGTAATATGGATGATTGTAAGTAGTAATTGCAATCTGAAATAAAGATGGCAGCAAGCAAACATGTAACAGAACTTGATGGAAACGGAGTTTCAATGCTTAGAAACAAGGCCTAGGGATCATACTTTCACTAGTGGACACTCTCAACATTGATCACATAACTGAATAAACAAATACTACTTTCTCTACACCCTCTTGTTGGATGACAAACACCATTCATTGTGTAGGGCTACAAGAGCTCCCTCAAGCCGGAGTTAACAAGCTCCACAACATTTGGTGTTCATATTTAAGTAACCTTAGAGTGCATGATAGACCATTGCAATTTAGACCGAGTACTAACATAGCATACACACTGTCAACAATAGCTATGAAAGGGGGAATAGATCGCATCAATACTATCATAGTAATAGTTAACTTCATAATCTACAAGAGATCACAATCATAGTTTATACTAAGTACTACATGATGCACATACTGTCAACATTACATCATGGAGGAGGAATAGACTACTTTAATAACATCACTAGAGTAGCACATAGATGATATTCAACTAGATCACAAAGCTCATGATCACATAAAGATCACATGGGAGAGAGATGAACCACATAGCTACGGTACAGCCCTTAGCCTCAGGGGAGAACTACTCCCTCCTTATCATGGGAGACAGCGATGGCGATGAAGATGGCGGTGGTGTCGATGGAGATGACTCTGGGGGCAATTCCCTGTCCCGGCAGGGTGCCGGAACAGAGACTTCTGTCCCCCGAATTGGAGTTTCGCGATGGCGGCGGCATTCCTGGAGTCTTTCTGGAGTTTCGTCAATCGGTGTCGAAGTTTTAGGTCACGAAGGCTTAAATAGGCGAAGAGGCGGAGTCGGAAGGGTCCTGGGGCCACCAGACCATAGGGGGGCGCCCCCCCTTGGCCGCGCCGCCTTGTGGGGTGGGGACCCCCTGGCTCCTCTCTGGCCCCTCTTCGGTGCTCTGGAAGCTTCCGGGGAAAATAAGATATTGGGCGTTGATTTCGTCCGATTCCGAGAATATTTCCTTTGTAGGATTTCTGAAGCCAAAAACAGCAGAAAACGACAGTCGGCTCTTCGGCATCTCGTCAATAGGTTAGTGCCGGAAAATGCATAATAATGACATAAAGTGTGTATAAAACATGTGAGTATCATCATAAAAGTAGCATGGAACATAAGAAATTATAGATACGTTTGAGACGTATCACCCACTTTTATCAATAATATAACAAGATGATTGATCATTCTCAAGAGATATGGGACTCCTAGATAAAGTCAAGACCTTTCCAATCCCATTTTCATTAGTAGTACAATTAATATTATCAAGTAACATAGGACCATCATCTAGAGATTTATCATAAACATTTGCCAAGCAAAACTCTTTAGTACCATGCATTTCGACATCAGGCACAAACAAAGCATTATCATAAGATTTATCAAAATAGCATGGATTATCATAAATAACAATAGCATAATTATTCTCACAAGTTTTACTCATAGGGAATATTTCAAGAGAATCCACAGGAACATAACATTCATCCTCCTTTGGTAAGCATGGAGGACAATCAAATAGTGTAAGAGATAAAGAGTTACTCTCATTAGAAGGTTGGCATGGGTAGCTAATCCATTTTTTCCTCCTTTTGTTCATCATTCTCCTCTTCTTTTTCATCCAATGAGCTTTCAGGTTCATCAATTTCTTCTTCTTTTTCATCCAATGAGCTTTCAGGTTCATCAATTTCTTCTTCCACTGGTTCCTGCAAATTGTCGCTGTAACTTTATATGCAAAATTAAGGATAGAAGAGACATAATCTTTAAGGTCCTTACAAGCAACACAGGTTTCATAATTCTTAGACATGAAGGATTCTATTTCAGAGGCTCCCATAAATAAGACAAATTGTTCTACCTCTTCGAACCCAAAATGAATATAGTTATTCAAATTATAGTTCTTAGTTAAAACTTCTTCACTAAAGCCACATTGGAATTTCAAATGTTTAGTATCATGTTTAGAGCAACAGTTTATATCATGGCGTTTAAGCAAGATTTTAGCAATTGTATTCAATTTTTCTATCACAGCACTCATGACTTTACCCGTTCTTGATTCTCTATAATTCATACATATTTCAATAAGCTCCAAATAGGTTGTGGGTTCTCCCATAACAACAGTTTTTAATTTTTCGGTTTTTCAAATTTTTATGGATTTTTGGGTATATAAGAAAAATAAAATAAGACAAAAAGAAACTAGACAAAAATAAACTAAGCAAAATAATACTAGACAAAAATAAACTAAGCACAAATAAACTAGACAAAACTAAACTAAGCAAAACAAAATAAAATAAAATAAAAACAGAGAGAGAGGTAGAGTGTACTCCCCAGGTAAACTTATGAGTAGAGCTATGCCTCCCCGGCAACGGCGCCAGAAAATAGTCTTGATAACCCACAAGTATAGGGGATCGCAACGAGTCTTCGAGGGAAGTAAAACCCAAATTTATTGATTCGACACAAGGGGAGGTAAAGAATACTTATAAGCCTTAACAAGCTGAGTTGTCAATTCAGCTGCACCTGGAAAAGCACTAGTAACGGGGGTGATGTGAAAGCAGCGAGTAATATGAGAGCAATAGTAACGATAACACGGCGACGATAAGCGGTAACACGAGAGGTAATGGCACCAGAAAATAGTTGATACTATTTCCAATGACATATAGGATCGAGTATTTGATGATGAAATATGGATCGGGGTTCCCAGCTATCTACACTAGTGGTAACTCTCCAATTACAAGTGACAAGTGTTGGGTGAACACATTACGGTTGGGCAATTGATAGGATTGAAATAGCATTAAGACAGAACATCAAGATTATTAATCATGTAGGCATGTTTTCCATATATAGTCATACGTGCTCGCAATGAGAAACTTGCATAACATCTTTTGTCCTACCAGCACGGTGGCAGCCAGGGCCTCTAGGGAATCTGTCGGTAATTAAGGTACTCCTTTTAATAGAGCACCGGAGCAAAGCATTAACACTTGGTGAAAACATGTGATCCTCATATCTAAGCCTTCCCCTCCGGTTATCCCGATTCTTTGTCACTACGGGGCCTCGGGTTCCGGACATAGACATGTGCAAACAACTTGTAGATACAATCTAAGCAATAAGTATAGAGCTTAAATCTAAGATCATGCCACTCGTGCACTAGTGAAAAGCATTAAACACAACAAGATTGCAGCAACAATAACTTCACAAACTTATATAGATAGACCGATCATAATGTAACAATTCATCGGATCCCAACAAACACAACACCGATTACATCGAGATGAATCTCAATCATGTAAGGCAGCTCATGAGATCATTGTACTGAAGTACATGGGAGAGAGAGTACCAACTAGCTACAGCTAGAACCCGTAGTCCATGGGGGAAATACTCACGGAGCATGATGGAGGCGGTGGCGTTGATGGAGATGGCTTCCGGGGGCACTTCCCCGTCCCGGCGGCGTGCCCGAACAGAGACTTCTGTCCCCCGAAACGGAGTTTCGCGATGGCGGCGGCGCCCCTGGAGTCTTTCTGGAGTTTCGTCAATTGATATCGGGTTTTTAGGTCGCGAGGGATTTTATAGGCGAAGAGGCGGCGCAAGGGGGTGCCTGGAGGGCCCACACCATAGGCTGGCGCGCCCCCCCTATAGGACGCGCCGCCCTGTGGTCTGGGAGCCCTGGGCCTCCTCTCCGGCTCCCCTTCGGTGTTCTGGTCCGTCTCGGTGAAATAAGATGTTTGGCTTTTGTTTCGTTGAATTCCGAGAATATTTCCCGAACAGCCTTTCTGGAACCAAAAACAGCAGAAAACAAGAACTGGCACTTCGGCATCTTGTTAATAGGTTAGTTCCGGAAAATGCATAAAAACATTATAAAGTGTGAGCAAAACATGTAGGTATTGTCATAAAACTAGCATGGAACATCAGAAATTATAGATACGTTGGAGACGTATCAGATGCCCAACCATTCTTTAACGTGAGTCAAAAGGCGCACGGTGAAGCGGCAATGAAGTAAGAGGTGATCCACCAACTCTATGACTTGCTTGCAAAGAGGGCAAAGACCGCAATTTGGCCACCCTCGCTTCTAAATCCGGTCCGTTGTCCAAATGCGATTTTGATTCGCAAACCACGTGAAAAATTTAACTTTCGGCGGAGCCCAAGCTTTCCAAATGTACTTATTCATGGCCGAGGCGGTAGACCGAAGGAATTGCACCTCGTAGGCCGACTTGGTGGTGTAGCCGCCATGCGGAGTGAGCCTCCAAATGATGTCATCATCGACGCCGTGTCGAAGGGTGATGGTATTGAGGACCAGAGCTCAACAAATTGGCGAAGGTGGTCTAAGGTAAAAGGGCATCCCAAATCAATCTTAGCGATCCAATCATGCTCATGCAGGGCTTGAAACACTTTCCAGTTTTTCCTCTTGGAGGAGTCAAAGATGAGTGGAGCAATATCAATAGGATTCCTTCCGTTGAGCCAAGGAGCATGCCAAAAAGGTGTTTTCTTTCCATTCCCAAGAGTGATGGAAGTGGCGGCGTAGAAGATATCCATATCATCTTTGTTGCAAGGGTTACCGTAGCCAACCCAAATCTTGGTGGGGTCTTTTCACTCAAACCAAGGCCACCAAAGGTGGAGAGCTAGAGAAAATTTGCTCATATGTAGGATGCCAAGGCCACCCAACTTCTTGGGGTGGCACACCAAGTCCCAATTAACCTTACACTTGGCACCGGAGGTAGTATCTTTGGCGGACCAAAGGAAAGCTCTTTGGATCTTGTTGATGAAGTTGATAGTCTCTGGCGGAACCATAAGTGGGGTGAGATGGTAGATGGCTTGGGAGGCGATGACGGATTTGATCAATGCGGTGCGGCCGGCCGTGGTAACGGATTTCCCATTCCAAGAAGGAAGCTTGCCAGCGCACTTACCCTCAAGAAATTGGAAATCCACCTACCTCAAAGAACGAACCGAGAGAGGCAAACCAAGATACCGCAAAGGAAAAGAGGTTCTCGCCGCCGGCACCCCCTCAAGGACATCATCAAGGTCCACGCCAACACATCTAATGGCAACTACAGAGCTTTTCTCGAAGTTGGTTTGAAGCCTGGTGACCATCCCAAAATGGCCAAGAATGTCCGCAAAATTTTGAATATCCTCCTTGAAAGGGACAATGAAGACCGCCACATCATACGCCTAAAGGGAAGTTCTAAGGATGGAGCCTCTACCCCAAAGGTTGTGAAGGAGACCCAAGTCCGTTGCATTCTCCAAGATTTCCGAGAAGGGGTCAATGCCAAAGACGAAGAGGAGTGGGGAGAGTGGGTCCCCTGTCCTCAAACCGCGGCCATGAGAAATAGGGGAGTCGGGCACCCCGTTGAGAAGGACACCCGAGGTGGAGGTGATGAAAAGGGCCAATACCCATTCACGGAAGCAGGGAGGGAATCCCCGGTGTTGTAGGAGGTTGATACGTCTCCGACGTATCGATAATTTCTTATGTTCCATGCCACATTATTGATGATATCTACATGTTTTATACACATTATATGTCGTATTTATGCATTTTCCGGCACTAACCTATTAACGAGATGCCGAAGAGCCGATTCGTTGTTTTCTGCTGTTTTTGGTTTCAGAAATCCTACAAAGGAAATATTCTCGAATTGGACGAAATCAACGCCCGGGGTCCTATTTTTGCACGAAGCTTCCGGAAGACCGAGGGGAAAGGAAGTGGGGCCACGAGGCGCCGACACCACGGGCGGCGCGGCCCAGGTCTTGGCCGCGCGGCCACGGTGTGTGGGGCCCTCGTGTGGCCCCCGCGTTGCCCTTCCGCCTACTTAAAGCCTTCGTCGCGAAACCCCCGATGCCGAGAGCCACGATACGGAAAACCTTGCGAGACGCCGCCGCCGCCAATCCCATCTCGGGGGATTCTGGAGATCGCCTCCGGCACCCTGCCGGAGAGGGGAATCATATCCCGGAGGACTCTTCACCGCCATGGTCGCCTCCGGAGTGATGAGTGAGTAGTTCACCCCTGGACTATGGGTCCATAGCAGTAGCTAGATGGTTGTCTTCTCCTCATGTGCTTCATTGTCGGATCTTGTGAGCTGCCTAACATGATCAAGATCATCTATCCGTAATTCTATATGTTGTGTTTGTCGGGATCCGATGGATAGAGAATACTATGTTATGTTGATTATCAATCTATTACCTATGTGTTGTTTATGATCTTGCATGCTCTCGTTATTAGTAGAGGCTCGGCCAAGTTTTTGCTCTTAACTCCAAGAGGGAGTATTTATTCTCGATAGTGGGTTCATGCCTCCATTAAATGCGGGACGATGACGGAAAGTTCTAAGGTTGTGGATGTCTTGTTGCCACTAGGGATAAAACATTGATGCTATGTCCGAGGATGTAGTTATTGATTACATTACACACCATACTTAATGCAATTGTCTGTTGTTTGCAACTTAATACTGGAAGGGGTTCGGATGATAACCTAAAGGTGGTCTTTTTAGGCATAGATGCATGCTGGATAGCGGTCTATGTACTTTGTCGTAATGCCCAATTAAATCTCACAATACTCATCATATCATGTATGTGCATTGTCATGCTCTCTTTATTTGTCAATTTCCCGACTGTAATTTGTTCACCCAACATGCTATTTATCTTATGGGAGAGACACCTCTAGTGAACTGTGGACCCCGGTCCATTCTTTACATCTGAAATACAAATCTGCTGCTATTGCTTTTTACTGTTCTTTGCAAACAATCATCATCCACACTATACATCTAATCCTTTGTTACAGCAAGCCGGTGAGATTGACAACCTCACTGTTTCGTTGGGGCAAAGTACTTTGGTTGTGTTGTGCAGGTTCCACGTTGGCGCCGGAATCTCTGGTGTTGCGCCGCACTACATCCCGCCGCCATCAACCTTCAACGTGCTTCTTGGCTCCTCCTGGTTCGATAAACCTTGGTTTCTTTCCGAGGGAAAACTTGCCGCCGTACGCATCACACCTTCCTCTTGGGGTTCCCAACGGACGCGTGCTTTGTATGCGTATCAAGCTCTTTTTACGGCGCCGTTGCCGGGGAGATCAAGACACGCTGCAAGGGGAGTCTCCACAATCCAATCTCTTTACTTTGTTTTTGTCTTGCTTTATTTTATTTACTATTTTGTTTGCTGCATTATATCAAAACACAAAAAAATTAGTTGGTAGTTTTACTTTATTTACTGTCTTGCACTCTATATCAAAAACACAAAAAAATTAGTTACTTGCATTTACTTTATCTAGTTTGCTTTATTTACTACTGCTAAAATGGCCACTCCTGAAAATACTAAGTTGTGTGACTTCACAACCACAAATAATAATGATTTCTTATGCACACCTATTGCTCCACCTGCTACTACAGCAGAATTCTTTGAAATTAAACCTGCTTTCTTGAATCTTGTTATGCGAGAGCAATTTTACAGTGTTAGTTCGATGATGCTTGCTGCCCATCTCAATAACTTTGTTGAATTGTGTGAAATGCAAAAGTATAAAGATGTAGATGGTGACATTATAAAATTAAAATTGTTTCCTTTCTCATTAAGAGGAAGAGCTAAAGATTGGTTGCTATCTCTGCCTAAGAATAGTATTGATTCATGGACTAAATGCAAGGATGCTTTTATTGGTAGATATTATCCCCCTGCTAAAATTATATCTTTGAGGAGTAGCATAATGAATTTTAAACAATTGTATAATGAGCATGTTGCACAAGCTTGGGAAAGAATGAAATCTTTGGTTAAAAATTGCCCAACCCATGGATGACTACTTGGATGATCATCCAAACCTTTTATGCGAGACTGAACTTTTCTTCGCGGAACCTATTGGATTCAGCTGCTGGAGGTACCTTTATGTCCATTACTCTTGGTGAAGCAACAAAGCTTCTTGATAATATGATGATTAATTACTCTGAATGGCACACGGAAAGAGCTCCACAAGGTAAGAAGGTAAATTCTGTCGAAAAAAACCTCCTCCTTGAGTGATAAGATTGATGCTATTATGTCTATGCTTGTGAATGATAGGACTAATGTTGATCCTAATAATGTTCCGTTAGCTTCATTGGTTGCTCAAGAAGAACATGTTGATGTAAACTTCATTAAAAATAATAATTTCAACAATAATGCTTATCGGAACAATTCTAGTAATAACTATAGGCCATATCCTTATAATAATGGTAACGGTTATGGTAATTCTTATGGGAATTCTTACAACAATAATAGGAACACACCCCTGGACTTGAAGCTATGCTTAAAGAATTTATTAGTACACAAACTGCTTTTAACAAATCATGTTGAGGAAAAGCTCAATAAAATTGATATTCTCGCTTCTAAGGTTGATAGTCTTGCCTCCGATGTTGATCTTTTGAAATCGAAAGTTATGCCTAATAAGGATATTGAAAATAAAATTGTTACTACAGCAAATGCCATCCAAGTTAGAATTAATGAGAATATAAGATTGATGGCCGAATTGCATGCTAGGTGGGAAAGAGAAGAAAATGAAAAACTAGCTAAAGAGAATAATGTAGCTAAAGTTTGGACTATTACCACCACTAGTAATGTTAATGATTCACATGTTGCTGCACCTCCTACTATCAATGGTAAAATAATTGGTGTTGGCAATGTTACTACTTCTAGTGCAAAGCGTGCAAAATTGCTCGAAAGCTGCTAAAAGCTCGTTGAAATTTTTTCCAACATTGGGGATGATGATCCCATTGCTTTAGATTATAATGGTTTGGATTTTGATGATTGTCACATCTCTAAAGTTATAAAGTTC
>NC_061514.1:18387827-18461401 GCF_022539505.1 Lolium rigidum | reverse complement strand
GCTCCGCACGGCACGCCAGGGGGTGGGCCGCACCGCCCTATGGGGTGGCCCCCCTGCTGGCCGCCTCCGACTCTTCTTCGATGTTCTGGAATCCTCCGTGGAAAATAGGGCCGTGGGATTTTGTTTCGTCCAATTCCGAAAATATTTCCTGTGTAGGATTTCTGAAACCAAAAACAGCAGAAAACAGAAACTGGCGCTTCGGCATCTTGTTAATAGGTTAGTACCGGAAAATGCATAAAAATGATATAAAGTATGAATAAAACATGTAGGAATTGTCATAAAACTAGCATGGAGCATAAGAAATTATAGATACGTTGGAGACGTATCAGATGTCAAGCTTGAAAAGAAGCGTCGCGATCTTGTTCCTGTGGAGTCTAGTAGCGAGGTTTTTGACATACACAAATTTGTCATGAATGCTTCTTCTCTTGATGAAAGCACTTTGCGCATTCGAAACGAGGTCATTCATAAGGGGCCAGAACCGCAAGGCTTGCATCATGGTAATAATCTTGGCAATAGCATGAATTAAGCTAATGGGGCGGTAGTCGGAGATAGCTTCGGCCCCATCTTTCTTGGGCAAGAGGGCGATGTTGGCGGAGTTGAGCCAATGGAAATTCTCAGAGTGGAGGCTCCCAAATAGTTGGATGATGTTCATAACATCCACCTTGATCGTGTCCCAACATTTCTTGAAGAAAGCGCCGGTGAAACCATCCGGACCCGGGGCCTTGTCACTAGGCATTTGGTTGATGACCTCCTTGACCTCTTCCTCGGAGAAAAGCTCTCCAACACAATCCAAGTCTGTTGTAGTGAAATGTAAGCCATCCCAATTAAAATCAAGCGAGTAGGTTGCACCGGCCCCATAGTCTCGTGGAAGTGGTCGTAGATGATTTGCTCCTTAGCCTCATGCTCGGTAAAAACACCGTTGTTGTGTTTAAGCCTACAAACGTGGTTCTTTCTCCTCCTCACATTAACCCGCATGTGAAAAAACTTCGTGTTAGCATCGGCCTCTTTGATGTTGGCAATGCGAGCACATTGCCTCTTCCTCGATCTTTCCACCACCGAGAGGGCAAGGACCTTCCTTTTTAGCCGTTTGCAAAGATCAATATCCTCGTTGGATAGAAGGCGATTCTCTTGGGCTAAGTCAAGATGAAGGATGATGAGAAGAGCCGCGTGGATCATGACTTTGGTGTTGGAGAAACGTCTCCGGACCCATTTAGCAAGCACCCTACCGGTGTGCCTCAACTTGTGGAAGAGGAGTCTCACCCAAAAGTTTTCGAACTTGAATGTTCTCGGTCTTCGAGGACCATTGTCATCGGCAAGAAGGAGCGGGCAATGGTCCGACAAGGAGGATGAAAGGGCATGGAGGATGTGAGTGTCGAAGCAAAGATCCCACTCGAAGTTGGAGTAGAAAGCGTCTAGCTTGCAAAGAGTTCGGCTTGCCCGCTCATTAGATCAAGTGAAATTCCTGTTTTTCAAGTGGATTTGATTCAGCTCACGGGCTTGGAGCGCAACCCGGAAGCGAATGATGCGACCCCGGTTAACATTTCTCTTATTTTTGTCCCTCGCTCTCCGAATCTGGTTGAAGTCACCAAGCACAAGCCAAAGGCAACCATGAGGCGGCTTTTGCCCCACAGGAGTAAGAGTATAATGTTATCAGAATCGTGATTTTAAATCGGATCGAACCCCCATGGTAGGATTGCAAATCGTAGGATAACTTTTCGAATCGTAAAATCTTAGATTCTACTTAGCAGAATCATTGAATCGTTCCACTTAATTAGGTCGTAAAGTCGTAAAATCGCATAGTAAAATCATGATTCTGACAACTATATCCCACTGTCTAATTCAGCTAGACCCTTTGGGTCCTTCCCATGTTGAAAGGAACAAAATACGTACTCCCTCTGATCCGAAAAAAAGAGTCGGCAGCCTAAAGTAATCATGTCTTACAATTAAGCCCTTGTCAATTTAGGATAAGAAGCACAACCGCATTTCTCCTCTTGCCTCCGCGCTTGCCCGCCTCCGCGTTCGAGAGCATGATTTTCTCCGGCTAATCGATCTGCACCTCTCGGCAGCTAATCGATCAGCACCTTCCCGCAGCTGACTACCTGCACCTCCGCGCAACTGATCGATCTGCACTTCCATGCAGCTTGCTCGCCTCCGTTCCTGCGCCTCGATCTGTGGCCGTGGGTGATAAGGAAGGCCGGGCTTGGAGATGGGTTGTCAGAGAACAGCCGGCCGGAGATGGGACTGGAGGAGGAGTACCGGGCGGCGGTGCCGCTTTCCTGGATCTTGGGAATATGGGAATCTAGGAGCAGAGAGGGCGAGCCATGAGCGGCGGCGGAGGAGCAGAGAGAGGGAGTGTGGGTGTGGGCGAGTAGAGATAGGGTGGAGTGGAGCCGTGGAGTGAGGGTTGATGAAAAAATAAACTTGAGGGTCGTTTTGCAAAATCACCTGCCTGACATTTTTTCGGACCGGTAGTAGATATGTAAGTTATCTTTTTTTGCCGCGGGTTGAGATGTAAGTTATCTGAGATGCTCAACGAGGCAATGCATGCAGTGTCGTACGCGGTACCGCACACTCCTGTTGACATGGGTTGCAAGCTACAAATTGGGAGAAAACGACACGAAACGTAAGGCGGTCCGGGCACACGTACGTTCGGCGCAGCGGCGCCGAACACAGCGATCGCCGAAGCCACGGGCCCTCCGCCATTGGAAGCTCTATGCGGAACGACACATAGTCGTCGAAGAGGCCGGCGTACGTGCCTGCGTGCGTACAGGCGCACTGTGCGTACGTAGAAGAGAGCTGTACACAGTACACTGCTGTCCCGGCATGCAGCCCGGCGGCACGTACACTCGCCGAATCAGTGGGCACCTACTGTGCTACTGCTACGACCATACTCTTCCTTGGTCTCCCTGAACATATTAAAACTTCAAAATATTACTCAATATTTTTAAGGACGTGACAAGTTCTCAATCTAGCGACCGAGAACTAACTTAGTTTTCAATAGAATAATATTACTGAATCTCAGTTGTAAACCATGTTGCAACTCATTATTAACACGGTGCCATAAGCAATAATGTTTGAAAATAATGTTTGAAGGTATTTTTCGTAGTTGCAAGCTCACTTGTAACTGGAAATTTTCAGTTGCAACCCCACTATCAATTGAAAAAATCTCAGTTGCAACCTAATTTGCTAATTAAAGGCACGGATTACTTCAACGTTGCAGGAGTCAAGTTGTAACTAACATGGCTACTATAAAAATGTACTAATTTATTAATACATGGATCACATTTTACTCTCACAAAGTACCACGTGATAGAGCTGATTTTTGCACGAGAGTCCGCTTACCTTCTCTCTCCTCTTCCCTATCCTTCAACTAGATAAAAATAATTTTTTAAATCTTTACAAATAGATGAGTAGAGCTTATTATACTCCCTCCATCTCATTAAACATTTCAAAGTTTATCAAAATTTAGATTTATTTGATATTATTTAGTGTCTAAATAAATCAAAATTTAGACAAATCTCCGACATGTTTCATGAGACGGTGGGTACTTGATCTAAGTGCATGTACAATATTAGGAGATTATGTGTTAAATGTTATTGGGGTTGATTTCCACATCATAATTTTTTTCCGTAATTTAGAGTGCATTAAAAAGGTGGGATTATATTTTTTAAGACAAAACTTGCGGCTAAGTATCACCTTATTTGGGAATGGATGGCATCGCGTGTACTTTCCCTAGCTCGGTTAATTTCCTCGTACTACATCCACTGATCCACCACTACGGGAGAATTGTCGTACGCCGACGGCCAGGCGATGTGCCGACGGCCAAATGTCTGGGCCGTCGGCACAGTAGCCTCCGGAGCGCGGCAACGAGGATGATCGTCGGCGTTAAATTGGCCGTCGGTACAGGCTGGAGGTGCCGACGGTCACCGTCGGCACAGTTCTGGCCGTCGGCACAGGACCAGTCTGGCCGTCGGCACAAATTTTTTTTTCCTTTTTTTTTTCCACTACAGAATTGTGCCGACGGTTAAACCGTCGGCATAGGTTTTTCCTATTTCTCAACGGCAGTCTTCAAAAAAGCATAACTAAATCATTCTAACTGAGAAAAATAAGTATAATATATCAAATTTTGCAGAAAAACAAGATCTATCATAGAAAAATATCAAAAATGGAATATTTCAAATACCTAAATAAATTTTCTTATAAATAAGCTATAATGTTCGAGGTTTCATGGCTTTCACACACGCCAAAAATGAAAAAAAAATGGTCGCTCGTGGGTCGAATTAGAAATCTGCGTCCGGGGTATTGCTTACCATCCTAGGACCCACACACGTGCCAAATATGACCTCGTTTCGGCAAATTATGCCATGTCGAGGCCGTTTCCCACCTCATTTCCCCTGAAATCCATAGAACGCCAGACGTGATAGCTCTTTTCGTGAAGGATTTTCCAAAATAATTGCCACATTCCAGTTTTGAAACACGGAATAGTTACTATGACATATAAAATGACGCCACGCGGCTCCGTGAGATTTTTTGACTTCGTTCAAATTGCCATCTGGCCAAAACAGCCCCCCAGGACATGCGGTATCGCCGTACCAGGCGTGCGGGTGCACCCATTCGCGAAAAAACTAAACTGAGAAAAATTAGCAGATATAATGATGCGTCGTAGAACTAAAAACATTTTTTTCGGAATTTCTGGAGCGACGGATAGTTGAGCCCTAGTTCAAATCCGGTCAGTTTCCAGCGGATTCGGCGGGACACCGCCGAAAGCCGCATGAGTTCCCAAAAAGCTAATGCGTGCACATGTCATGTGATAGGTGGTGCGTAGGTGGTCTACTATCATCGCACGGAGGTTTCATGTCATACTAAAATGCGCCCCATGTAGCTGCTTCACAAATAAAAACCGTTTGGCACGCTAAAAATGAAAAGATGGTCGCCCGTGGGTCGGATTAGAAATCCGCACCCGGGGTCTCGCTTTCCATCCTAGGGCTCACAAACGTGCCAAATATGACCTTGTTTCGGGAAACTATACCATGCCGAGGCCGTTTCCCACCTCATTTCCCCTGAAATTCATAGAACTCCGGACATGATAGCCCTTTTCGTGAAGGGTTTTTCAAAATAATTGTCGTATCCCAGTTTTGATAAACGGAATAGTTACCATGACATATAAAATGACACCACGCGGCTCCGTGAGATTTTTTGACTTTGTTCAAATTGCCATCTGGCCAAAACAGGACCCTCGGGACATGCGGTATCGCCGTACCGGGCGTGCGGGTGCACCCATTCGCGAACAAACTAAACGGAAAAAAATTAGCACATATAATGATGCATCGTAGAACTAAAAATATTTTTTCCGGAATTTCTGGAGTGACGGATAGTTGAGCCCTAGTTCAAATCCGGTCAGTTTCCAGCGGAATCGGCGGGACACCGCCGGAAGCCGCATGGGTTCTCAAATAGCTAACGCGTGTACATGCCATGTGATAGGTGGTGCGTAGGTGGTCTACTATCATCGCACGGAGGTTTCACGTCATACTAAAATGTGCCCCATGTAGCTGCTTCACAAATAAAAACCGTTTGGGCACGCTAAAAAAATGAAAATATGGTCGCCCGTGGGTCGGATTAGAAATCCGCGTCCAGGGTCTTGCTTCCCATCCTAGGACCCACACACGTGCCAAATATGACCTTATTTCGGCAAACTATGCCATGCCGAGGCCGTTTCCCACCTCATTTTCGATAAAGTCAACCAGATTTAAACTAGAGGTACTTGATCTATTGCTCATGATTTTTGGGTAAATTAAATTGTAGGTTCAAAATATGATATGGATGTCATATTTGTATTCCTCTTATTTTTCTGATCAATTTAGACATATTATTTGCCAAATTCGTATTTAGTGATATTAATTATTCCATATTAAATAAAAATACAAAAATTAAATCATTTAATTGTTTTTCAAATTCTATATTATTATTATTTATATATATTCATTGTTGTTTACTTAAGTAATTGTTTAGAATTCAAAAATATAGAGATGTGGCAGCACGGTCAAAGGGTTAATATGATTGATATGGTAGTATTAACAACAAGGGTGTCATTTCTTTCATGGAAGCTCATCTCAAGAGAACCAAGAAGTTAAGCGTGCTGGGGCAGGAGTAGTGTGAGGATGGGTGACCTGGGAAGTTTGACTACAAGTGCAATTTGACCTAAGGTTAGATATACTAAGTGTAAGTGTGATTGTGAAAGATTAACAAGTAAAAAAGAATAAGAAGAAAATTGAAAAAAATAAAAAATATATTTTTTCAAAAAAATATTTTTAATCTTTTTTTAATTTTTTTTTTGAAAATTTTGAAATACTATGCCGACGGTATAACCGTCGGCACAACAATCTGTGCCGACGGCCAGTCTGTGCCGACGGTGATCGGGCAGTCCCCGACCAGAACTATGCCGACGACGCTACGCCGACGGTCACCGTCGGCACAGCCTGTGCCGACGGCCTTCCTTGCTGTGCCGACGGCTGGCGGCCGTCGGCAGACTGGAGCTCTCCCGTAGTGCACGCGCATCCTCCACAGTCCACATTGCCAACACATGAACAGCGCCGACCGGCCCGGCCCGTTGTTCAAAAGAAACAAAACGGAAAAGAGGCAGAGGAACACGCGTGTCAGGGGTCACTAATTGGGCACTGTTCCACCAAACGGAGATGATGCATGCAATGCAACTGAATTACACAACTGTCGGTGCATGTACACATCGATGGAGCTGCCGTTTTGTACGGGTTTTGGCGTTAAGGTCTCTCACATGCATGCACGTTAGAGCATCCCCCTCAAACGGGCTTTGGTGGGCTCCGGCCCGAAAACACGCCACGCGGGCACCCACTAAACCGTGCCGGCACGAGTCATGCCCCGAAATATTATCATATTGTGTTGGCACGGGTTTTAGGGGTTTTACGGGTTCGCCAGCAATTGTCGCCACGTTGGATAGGCCACATGGCCCCCTTCTTCACCGACACAAAGGAAATCTATACCCTTTCCCAATATCTCTCCAAAAATCATCCCCCATTTCCACTCCCGATGCCACTATCGTTTCTACCCGTATCTCTCTCTCTCTCTCTCTCTCTCTCTCTCTCTCTCTCTCTCTCTCTCTCCCACCCCCACGCGAATATTTGCCGTCTACAACCCTTGCCGCAGCGTGTCACGAAGTAGTCGGAGGGGGTGTCGGATGAGGCTTCAGCGGTGGAGCTTCTGCCAAAGTCCTTTGCCACCGGCGACCGCAAAGGCTGTCACATTATCAGAGTGGCCAATAAGATGGAGGCACATGTGACGTACATCGAGAGTCAAGGAGGCAACACCCTTATCCAGGGAACGGGGGGAGTACCACAGCAGGCCGGAGCACCTCGCCTTCGCCACCGGCCTACTTCAACGAAGGCTTCGTGATGGCATTGTTGGACAATGCTGACCAAAAGATTAAGCTTGAGGAGGCTATACTCGAAGCAGCCAAGATCGCCGCCCATCAGGGGCGGAACCATGTATAGGTGAGTGGGGGACTCAACTTTTTCAAATCCTCTAGAATTTGTTCATACTTGGATAAAAAAATGTTTAAATTGTGTGAATCTATGCTTTATGTGCACCCAGTCAAATGTTTTGCCCCCGCTCAGAATTCTTTCTGGGTCCGCCCTTGCCGCCCATGCCACCCTCCTACAAGCCATGAACGAAGCCTCGCAAGCCACGATGACAATAGTGAATGAATAATACAAGATCTTGACGGCGTGGTACAAAATGTGCCAGGCGCGCGTCATGCAAGAAATGAATACGCTATCTGTACACCGGCAACATTCCACGCAACACTGGAGGCAGAGCAGCTAGCACACCGATTTGTGACCGACAACCTGCCCACCACCTCCATTTGATTTATATCTGCATATCCCCTGGTTTGTAATATGAGCCAAATCTTCATGGTGTTTTGGTAGCCGGCTTCGTGGCTAGTGAACTTGATCTTACATGCCCGATGAGACTTCGATTTGGATGTGGGCACCTTCATGGGGGACTTTGAACTATGGTTTGAAGACTTTGATTTAATTTTACATTTTTAACCGAAATTCTTTGGGGAGTTCACTTTGGGGTCGCAAGCTTAAGTAACCACCAGTTGAAACTGAGCGAGGATGCCTCTCCTAATGGAAGTTACGGGCTCAAACAATACCTAATGGTAGGCTACTTTGCTACCCGAGCATCTCTTTCTTATTAAGAACGACATAAATGTTTATTTTCTACTCTCGGGAGTAGGTAAGGGGGACTATGCCCAATAAAATAAGGAAGAAACGACGAATCCCAACTACGGATATATAAGAACCGAAACTGCTTAGAGCATTCCATCCGGCGTAAGCATCTGGATAATCTGGAATACGACGTGGCATACCCGAAAGCCTTAAGAAATGCATCGGAAAGAAGGTCAGATTAACCCCGAAAAAAGTGATCCAAAAATGGATTTGGCCTAAAGTCTCAGGATATGTCCGACCAAATATTTTACCGACCCAATAGTAAAATCCAGCAAATAAAGCAAAAAACGGTTATTTAGACAAGATAATCGTAAATAGCTTAAGTTAAGAAATAAAAAAACGGATACATAACATAAAAAAAAGAATAAATAAGACGAGATTCGCCCTCCTCCTACATATTTAATTCCTTCTCCTATACAAAAACTAACAAGACCCACTCCATTGGTAATTCCATCAATGAATATGTGCAAAAACCCGCAACATTTTTTGTTGGCGCCCCGAAAGCCATTGTCTGTCCCTACTGCCAGACACCATTTTGGGGATGCCGGTGGGGATGATCTTAGGGCATCAAAGCGTCCGCCAAATTCGAATGTTTCGATTTGATATGTATTCATGGTTGAGTGAATATGTATGGACACATTATCACCCTTGTCTATTTGGGTCGTCTGTTGACCCCAACGCAGGTACCTATTTTCATTGATTTTGATTCAAAATCTAAAATAATATTTAAACAAAATTTTATTAATTTAAGCCATAGATGGGCGATATAAACCTAATTTTCCCTAATAAACGAGCAATATAAACCTATACTAATATTAACTACATTAACAAAACCCTAGGCTTGGTTTGGGTTGGCCTGCGGCCGCCCCTAGGGCCCTAGTTGCGCTAGTCGTTAGTCCCTACCTTGATGACAACGGGCGTGCGGTTGTACATGGTCGCCGGTGACCACTGCGGGGCCGAAGAAGGCAGGCACGAGGTCCGCGATGGTGATTGTGCCTCTTCCCATGGGGAGAAATGTTTAGAGGGCTATCCTCCTTCCGGTACCTGGCCCCCCTCCTCGTCGCGGCCTACTTCTAGGCCCCGTCCATGCCCTGGACGCAGCCACCCGTTGAGCATCTTCCTTGTGTGCCATCACCATTTCGAGGAAGGTCTCTCTCTCGGTAGCTTCAGTACTCGCCTGCGTCGCCACCTGGAGAGCGGAGAGGATAATTGTCTCGGGAAGGTGGGGTCACTAGTCGAGCTCCTTGGGCTGCATGGTGACCACTAGTCTTCGCCCTCCCACGCTGCTTGTGACGGAGGTGGCGGTGGTGGCGGTAGCTAGAGCACCTCATCCTTGATTGGTGTCTCCTATCCTTGATCGGACAACAAGAGCTGGTGGAGTCCATCATTGGCACCGGCTCCGCCACCCAGGATGCGGAAGTGTGTGCGCCGATGGTTGTTCTCTCACATGAACCAATGGTCCCGGATGATAGACCCCTCTGCGTACACGGGGTCATCATGCAGGTCCGACGAGATAGGTGGGTGTGGCGGCGCTAGATCTCGATCTGGTGCGTGCGACCAATCTAAGGTACGGGTGGCACCAGACTCTATCAGGGATTAGGTGGCATCCCAACGGGATCTTGAAATCGCTCCATGGCATTGGTGTCCCGGCTTCCTAGAATGTGTGTGCCACCTTGATGGAAACGTTCACACATTGCCTGACCCACGGTCACATGCGTGTGAGCGCAGTGGCGACTCGACTATGCCTCGTGGTTGTTCATCCCGAACCATCGCTTCGGGATCATGGTCGCTAGGGCTTGTGTCTGTGGCCATATATAGTGGGGAACAAGCAGTGGCGGAGTGATGTCTACGGGTTCTTCTATTCTTGTAGACAGTGTTGGGCCTCCAAGAGCAGAGGTTTGTAGAACAGCAGCAAGGTTCCCTTAAGTGGATCACCCAAGGTTTATCGAACTCAGGGAGGAAGAGGTCAAAGATATCCCTCTCATGCAACCCTGCAACCACAAAGTAAGAAGTCTCTTGTGTCCCCAACACACCTAATAGGTGCACTAGTTCGGCGAAGAGATAGTGAAATACAAGTGGTATGAATGAATATGAGCAGTAGTAACGGCGCCAGAAAAGTGCTTGCCGGCGTGCAGTTGATGGTAGTAATATTGCAGGAAGTAAACAAGCAGCAGAACAGTAAACAAGCAGCGATAGCAGTATTTAGGAACAAGGTCTAGGGATCATACTTTCACTAGTGGACACTCTCAACATTGATCACATAACAGAATAAATAAATAGATGCTAGACTCTACACCCTCTTGTTGGATGATGAACACCACTAACTGTGTAGGATTACACAAACCCTCAATGCCGGAGTTAACAAGCTCCACAATATTCAATGTTCATATTTAAATAACCTTAGAGTGCATAACGGATCAACATAACCAAACCAAGTACTAACATAGCATGCACACTGTCACCTTCACACTACGAAAGGAGGAATAGATCACATCAATACTATCATAGCAATAGTTAACTTCATAATCTACAAGAGATCACAATCATAGCCTACGCCAAGTACTACACGATGCACACACTGTCACCATTACACCGTGCGGGAGGAATAAACTACTTTAATAACATCACTAGAGTAGCACACGGATAAATTGTGATACAAAACACATTCCAATCATAAAGAGATATAAATAAGCACTTCACTATGCCATTCATAACGGTGAATAAGTATTCCGTGAAATATAGCCTAAGAGACCCACACGGTGCACACACTCGTCACCTTTACACACGTGGGACAAGGAGTCTCCGGAGATCACATAAGTAAAATCCACTTGACTAGCATAATGACATCTAGATTACAAGCATCATCATATGAATCTCAATCATGTAAGGCAGCTCATGAGATTATTGTATTGAAGTACATAGGAGAGAGATGAACCACATAGCTACCGGTGCAGCCCCGAGCCTCGATGGAGAACTACTCCCTCCTCATGGGAGACAGCAGTGTTGATGAAGATGGCGGTGGTGTTGATGGAGAAGCCTTCCGGGGGCACTTCCCCGTCCCGGTGGCGTGCCGGAACAGAGACTCCTGTCCCCCAGATCTTGGCTTCGCGATGGCGGCGGCTCTGGAAGGTTTTCTCTGGTTTCGTCGAACGTCGTAGGGTTTTCGCGACGGAGACCTTAAGTAGGCGGAAGGGCAGCCTCGGAGGGGTCTCGGTGGGCCCACACACTAGGGGGCGCGGCCCCCTCTCGGCCGCGCCGAGGTGTTGTGTGGGGCCCCCGGGGCTCCCCTCCGGCGGCTCTCGGGTGTTCCGGAAGCTTCGTCCAATTATAAAACTCGGGCGTTGATTTCGTCCAATTCCGAGAATATTTCCTTACTAGGATTTACGGAACCAAAAACAGCAGAAAACGAGAACCGGCCCTTCGGCATCTCGTCAATAGGTTAGTTCCGGAAAACGCATAAATATGACATATAATGTGTATAAAACATGTAGATATCATCAATAATGTGGCATGGAACATAAGAAATTATCGATACGTCGGATTTTAAAAGGGCACCAGACTTGCTCAAATGAAAATGCCCAAATTGAATGAAAGTTGGGTACATATCTGAGGATCACTCACGTAAATTGGCATAATTTTCTGAGTTACCTACAGAGAATTAGACCCAGATTCGTGACAGCAAAGAAATCTGTTTACGCGCAGTAATCCAAATCTAGTATTCACTTTACTATCAAAGACTTTACTTGGCACAACAAAACACAAAACTAAGATAAGGAGAGGTTGCTACAGTAGTAAACATCTTCCAAGACACAAATATAAAACAAAGTACTGTAGCAAAATAACACATGGGTTATCTCCCAAGAAGTTCTTTCTTTATAGCCATTAAGATGGGCTCGGCGAGTTTTAATGATGCACTCGCAAGAAATAGTATTTGAAGCAAAAGAGAGCATCAAGAGGCAAATTCAAAACACATTTAAGTCTAACATGCTTCCTATGCATAGGAATCTTGTAAATAAACAAGTTCATGAAGAGCAAAGTAACAAGCATAGGAAGATAAAACAAGTGTAGCTTCAAAAATTTCAGCACATAGAGAGGTTTTTTAGTAACATGAAAACTTCTACAACCATATTTTCCTCTCTCATAATAACTTTCAGTAGCAACATGAGCAAACTCAACAATATAACATAAAGCATTCTTATCATGAGTCTCATGCATAAAATAATTACTCTCCACATAGGCATAGTCAATTTTATTAGTAATAGTGGGAGCAAATTCAACAAAGTAGCTATCATTATTATTCTCATCAAGTGTAGGAGGCATAGTATAATCACAACAAAATTTACTCTCCATAGTAGGTGGCACCAAAAGACCACTATCATTATAATCATCATAAATAGGAGGCAAAGTATCATCAAAGAAAATTTTCTCCTCAATGCTTGGGGGACTAAAAAGATCATGAAAACCAGCTTCCCCAAGCTTAGAACTTTCTATATCATTATCAACAATGGTGTTCAAAGCGTTCATACTAATATTACTACCAGGCATGCAAATAAGATTCCATAGGTTTTTTAATTTTCGCATCAAACAATCCATGTTTTAAATCAGGAAATAGAATAAGAAGCTCATTGTTGTCCATTATGCCTAACTAGTGTAAACAAGAAACAAAAAGATGCAATTGCAGGATCTAAAGGAAATAGCTTCGAGCACAAACACAATGGCGCCAGAAAAGTACTGTTACCACGGAACCGGAGTATGAGTGCCTTTTACCTTTCCTCCCCGGCAACGGCGCCGGAAAAGTGCTTGATGTCTACGGGAGCTTCTATTCTTGTAGACAGTGTTGGGCCTCCAAGAGCGAGAGGTTTGTAGAACAGCAGACAAGTTTCCCTTAAGTGGATCACCCAAGGTTTATCGATCTCGGGGAGGAAGAGGTCAAAGATATCCCTCTCATGCAACCACCGCAACCACAAAGCAAGAAGTCTCTTGTGTCCCCAACACACCTAATAGGTGCACTAGTTCGGCGAAGAGATAGTGAAATACAGGTGGTATGAATAAGTATGAGCAGTAGCAACGGTGCCGGAAAATAGCTTGTCTGGCGTGTAGTTGATGGTGGTAGTATTGCGACGAGTAGTAACACGGTAAAACGAGTAAACAAGCAGCGATAGCGATATTTAGGAACAAGGCCTAGGGATTAGACTTTCACTAGTGGACACTCTCAACATTGATCACATAACGGAATAGATAAATGCATACTCTACACTCTTGTTGGATGATGAACACATTGCGTAGGATTACACGAACCCTCAATGCCGGAGTTAACAAGCTCCACAATTCAATGTTCATATTTAAATAACCTTAGAGTGCAAGAAAGATCAACACGACTAAACCAAGTACTAACACAGGCATGCACACTTGTCACCTTCACGCTATGTAGGAGGAATAGATCACATCAATACTATCATAGCAATAGTTAACTTCACAATCTACAAGAGATCATGATCATAGCATACGCCAAGTACTAACACGGATGCACACACTTGTCACCATTACACCGTGCGGGAGGAATAAAACTACTTTAATAACATTGCTAGAGTAGCACATAGATAAATTGTGATACAAAACACATTGCAATCATAAAGAGATATAAATAAGCACTTCACTACGCCATTCATAACGGTGAGTAAGTATTCTGTGAAATATAGCCTAAGAGACCCACACGGTGCACACACTCGTCACCTTTACACACGTGGGACAAGGAGTCTCCAGGAGATCACATAAGTAAAACTCACTTGACTAGCATAGTGACATCTAGATTACAAGCATCATCATATGAATCTCAATCATGTAAGGCAGCTCATGAGATTATTGTATTGAAGTACATAGGAGAGAGATGAACCACATAGCTACCGGTACAGCCCCGAGCCTCGATGGAGAACTACTCCCTCCTCATGGGAGCAGCGGCGGTGATGAAGATGGCGGTGGAGATGGCAGCGGTGTCGATGGAGAAGCCTTCCGGGGCACTAACCCGCTCCGGCAGGGTGCCGGAACGGGAGACTCCTGTCCCCCGGATCTTGGCTTCGCGATGGCGGCGGCTGCGGAAGGTTTACGTGGGTTTCGTCCTTCGTAATAGGGTTTTCGCGATGGAGGCTTTAAATAGGCGGAAGGGCAGCCTCGGAGGGGCACGGGGCCACCACACCATAGGGCGGCGCGGCCCCCTCCGGCCGCGCCGGGGTGTGGTGTGGGGCCCCCGGGGCTTCCCTCCGGCGGCTCTCGGGTGTTCCGGATGGTTCCGGGGAAAATAGGAACACGGGTCTTGATTTCGTCCGATTCCGAGAATATTTCGTTACTAGGATTTCGAAACCAAAAACGGCCAGAAAACAGGAACTGTCACTTCGGCATCTTGTTAATAGGTTAGTTCCAGAAAATGCACGAATATGACATAAAGTGTGCATAAAACATGTAGATAACATCAATAATGTGGCATGGAACATAAGAAATTATCGATACGTCGGAGACGTATCAACATCCATACCGGGACAACATAGACAACAGATAATGGACTCCTCTTTAATGCATAAGCATGTAGCAACAATTAATGTTCTCATATGACATTGAGGATATATGTCCAAAACTGAAACTTCCACCATGATTCATGGCTTTAGTTAGCGGCCCAATGTTCTTCTCTAACAGTATGCATGCTCTAACCATTAAATGAGTGGTAAATCTCCCTTACTTCAGACAAGACGGACATGCATAGCAACTCACATGATATTCAACAAGGAGTAGTTGATGACATCCCCAGGAACATGGTTATCACACAACAAACAACTTAATAAGAGATAAAGTGCATAAGTACATATTCAATACCACAATAGTTTTTAAGCTATTTGTCCCATGAGCTATATATTGCAAAGGTAAATGATGGAAATTTAAAGGTAGCACTCAAGCAATTTACTTTGGAATGGCGGAGATATACCATGTAGTAGGTACGTATGGTGGACACAAATGGCATAGTGGTTGGCTCAAGGATTTTGGATGCATGAGAAGTATTCCCTCTCGATACAAGGTTTAGGCTAGCAAGGTTGTTTGAAACAAACACAAGGATGAACCGGTGCAGCAAAACTCACATAAAAGACATATTGTAAACATTATAAGACTCTACACCGTCTTCCTTGTTGTTCAAAACTCAATACTAGAAATTATCTAGACTTTAGAGAGACCAAATATGCAAACCAAATTTTAGCAAGCTCTATGTATTTCTTCATTAATGGGTGCAAAGTATATGATGCAAGAGCTTAAACATGAGCACAACAATTGCCAAGTATCAAATTATCCAAGACATTTTAGAATTACTACATGTAGCATTTCCCGATTCCAACCATATAACAATTTAACGAAGAAGATTCAACCTTCGCCATGAACATTAAAAGCTAAGAACACATGTGTTCATATGAACCAACGGAGCGTGTCTCTCTCCCACACAAGCATTTATTCAAACAAAAACAAAAACAAAAACAAACGGACGCTCCAAGTAAAGTACATAAGATGTGATCGAATAAAAATATAGTTTCAAGAGAAGAAACTCGATAAGTTGTCGATGAAGAAGGGGATGCCTTGGGCATCCCCAAGCTTAGACGCTTGAGTCTTCTTGAAATATGCAGGGATGAACCACCGGGGCATCCCCAAGCTTAAACTTTTCACTCTTCTTGATCATAGTATATCATCCTCCTCTCTTGACCCTTGAAAACTTCCTCCACACCAAACTTGAAACAAACTCATTAGAGGGTTAGTGCATAATCAAAAATTCACATGTTCAGAGATAACACAATTATTCTTAACACTTCTGGACATTGCCCAAAGCTACTGGAAGTCAATGGAACAAAGAAATCCATCCCACATAGCAAAAGAGGCAATGCGAAATAAAAGGCAGAATCTGTCAAAACAGAAAAGTCCGTAAAGACGAATTTTAAAGTGGCACCAGATTTGCTCAGATGAAAATGCCAAAATTGAATGAAAGTTGCGTACATATCTGAGGATCACGCACGTAAATTGGCAGATTTTTTTGAGTTACCTACAGAGAATTCTGCCCAGATTCGTGACAGACAGAAATCTGTTTCTGCGCAGTAATCCAAATCTAGTATCAACCTTGCTATCAAAGACTTTACTTGGCAAAACAATGCAATAAAATAAGATAAGGAGAGGTTGCTACAGTATTAACAACTTCCAAGACTCAAATATAAAACAAAGCTACTGTAGCAAAATAAACACATGGGTTATCTCCCAAGAAGTTCTTTCTTTATAGCCATTAAGATGGGCTCAGCAGTTTTAATGATGCACTCGCAAGAAATAAGAGTTGAAGCAAAAGAGAGCATCAAAAAGCAAATTCAAGGCATATTTAAGCCTAACATGCTTCCTATGAAAAGGAATCTTGTAAATAAACAAGTTCATGAAGAGCAAAGTAACAAGCATAGGAAGATAGAACAAGTGTAGCTTCAAAAATTTCAGCACATAGAGAGGTGTTTTAGTAACATGAAAATTTCTACAACCATATTTTCCTCTCTCATAATAACTTTCAGTAGCAACATGAGCAAACTCAACAATATAACTATCACATAAAGCATTCTTATCATGAGTCTCATGCATAAAATTATTACTCTCCACATAGGCATAATCAATTTTATTAGTTGTAGTGGGAGCAAATTCAACAAAGTAGCTATCATTATTATTCTCATCATCAAATATAGGAGGCATATTGTAATCATAATCAAATTTATCCTCCATAACAGGCGGTACTAAAAGACCAATATCATTATAATCATCATAAATAGGAGGCAAAGTATCATCAAAGTAAATTTTCTCCTCAATGCTTGGGGGACTAAAAATATCATGCTCATCAAAGCCAGCTTCCCCAAGCTTAGAATTTTCCATATCATTAGCAACAATGGTGTTCAAAGCGTTCATACTAATATGTTCCATAGGTTTTTTAATTTTCGCATCAAACCATCCATGTATTAAATCAAGAAATAGAATAAGAAGCTCATTGTTGTCCATTATGCCTAACTAGTGTAAACAAGAAACAAAAAGATGCAATTGCAGGATCTAAAGGAAATAGCTTCGAGCACACACACAACGGCAACGGAAAAGTACTTTACACCGGGACCGGAGTATGAGTGCCTTTTACCTTTCCTCCCCGACAACGGCGCCGGAAAATTGCTTGATGTCTACGGGTGCTTCTATTCTTGTAGACAGGTGTTGGGCCTCCAAGAGCGAGAGGTTTGTAGAAGCTGCAGCAAGTTTCCCTTAAGTGGATCACCCAAGGTTTATCGAACTCAGGGAGGAAGAGGTCAAAGATATCCCTCTCCTGCAACCCTGCAACCACAAAGTAAGAAGTCTCTTGTGTCCCCAACACACCTAATAGGTGCACTAGTTCGGCGAAGAGATAGTGAAATACAAGTGGTATGAATGAATATGAGCAGTAGTAACGGCGCCAGAAAAGTGCTTGCTGGCGTGCAATTGATGGTAGTAATATTGCAGGAAGTAAACATGCGAGCGAACAGGTAAACAAGCAGCGATAGCGATATTTAGGAACAAGGCATAGGGATCATACTTTCACTAGTGGACACTCTCAACATTGATCACATAACGAGAATAAATAAATAGATGCTAGACTCTACACCCTCTTGTTGGATGATGAACACCACTAACTGTGTAGGATTACACGAACCCTCAATGCCGGAGTTAACAAGCTCCACAATATTCAATGTTCATATTTAAATAACCTTAGAGTGCATAACGGATCAACATAACCAAACCAAGTACTAACATAGCATGCACACTCGTCACCTTCACACTACGAAAGGAGGAATAGATCACATCAATACTATCATAGCAATAGTTAACTTCATAATCTACAAGAGATCACAATCATAGCCTACGCCAAGTACTACACGATGCACACACTTGTCACCATTACACCGTGCGGGAGGAATAAACTACTTTAATAACATCACTAGAGTAGCACACGGATAAATTGTGATACAAAACACATTGTAATCATAAAGAGATATAAATAAGCACTTCACTATGCTATTCATAACGGTGAATAAGTATTACGTGAAATATAGCCTAAGAGACCCACACGGTGCACACACTCGTCACCTTTACACACGTGGGACAAGGAGTCTCCGGAGATCACATAAGTAAAATCCACTTGACTAGCATAATGACATCTAGATTACAAGCATCATCATATGAATCTCAATCATGTAAGGCAGCTCATGAGATTATTGTATTGAAGTACATAGGAGAGAGATGAACCACATAGCTACCGGCATGCGCCCGAGCCTCGATGGAGAACTACTCCCTCCTCATGGGAGACGAGCGGTGTTGATGAAGATGGCGGTGGTGTTTATGGAGAAGCCTTCCGGGGGCATTTCCCCGTCCCGGCGGTGTGCCGGAACAGAGACTCCTGTCCCCCAGATCTTGGCTTCGCGATGGCGGTGGCTCTGGAAGGTTTTCTCTGGTTTCGTCGAACGTCGTAGGGTTTTCGCGACGGAGACCTTAAGTAGGCGGAAGGGCAGCCTCGGAGGGGGCCTGGTGGGCCCACACACTAGGGGGGCGCGGCCCCCCCTCTGGCCGCGCCAGGGTGTTGTGTGGGGCCCCCAGGGCTCCCCTCTGGCGGCTCTCGGGTGTTCTGGAAGCTTCGTCCAATTATAAGACTGCGGGCGTTGATTTTGTCCAATTCCGAGAATATTTCCTTACTAGGATTTCGGAACCAAAAACAGCAGAAAACGAGAGCCGGCCCTTCGGCATCTCGTCAATAGGTTAGTTCCGGAAAACGCATAAATATGACATATAATGTATATAAAACATGTAGATATCATCAATAATGTGGCATGGAACATAAGAAATTATCGATACGTCGGAGACGTATCACGGAGCGTAACTAAAATATTAGTCTGGGCCAATTATCAACTGCTGTGGTAGTATAGACTAGTGAAACTAAATCTTGTCATTAGCTAATTATTTAGCAGATCTGTGAATGAGATAAGCTAATAAAAAATAATTTTCACTTTGAGAAGACTGGGCCACCACCCAGGTTGGCCTCCATGACGCGCCGCCACTGGAACAAGGAAAAGGGTTGCTCGTGGAGACTTTAAGGCCCACGGTCTCATTTAATAGGACCATGAGGGGGTGATGTTCCGCCAACACCTGGACCCAGGTAGATAGACATGCCGGCAAGAGAGGACATGCCGCATGTCCATCTTCTATCCGCGTAGATGCGAAGCAGGCCAAGATTTAAGCCTTGGATAGGTCCTCATGGATTGGCAGACAAGAGACGGCCAATTATGCCGCCTCGTTAGACCATGGCTTTTATCCGTGACGACTCATTGAAACATGCGCAGAGCAAATGTGTCGCGTGTTGGAGATGCGTTCACCGGCACCGGTCCGGCCGGATCCATCACTCCGGTTGGATGGGCGAGATGCACGGCCTGGCAGCCGGGTCAAACGGCGCGCGAGCCGTTCGGCAACCGCTAGCTGCATGCGCGGTCGTGTGCCCCGTCCCGTCGCTTCTCACGAGAACAAACTGCCGCACCTCGCGCCGGTCTTGGACTCGCACACACGAACGCACGCATGGCACGGCCATCTATGCCCGGCAAACACACGGCCATCTATGCCCAGCAACAGCCAGAAGCTGTAGCCGATCTGGACGTCCCTTTTGTTTACTTCAGTGTCTCGGATTACACCGCAAGATAACAATATATATTTGTGTGTACCCTTGTTAATTTCTCCTTTTCTCACTTGCAAGCAACCCTACTGGCAATCGATTTTCTTTTCAGCTGTTAAGAAGAGGAGGACGAACCCATCACTTCTTTTACCTGGTTTTGTTCCCCGGTGTTGTTTCAGAATGCATCCGTTTTTTTCCTTTTTTGAGAAAAAAATACTGGATAGAGGTTTTTGGGCCATCTAACAACCAATACTGCCGCCAGAACGAGCCGCCGACGCCGCTATTGCTGGTGGTCTCACGTTGTTGATGACAGTTGGAAATTCGCCATGCATGTGCCCCAAAGGACTAGCTTCCTAGTCATTGCCGTTGAACCCTGAAATTAAACCGAATCTTTTGAAACTAAACCTACAACATGCGTTGACTGAACAAGATTCATTGCTTGCTACCATAAATTTCCCATCCTCCTCGGTGCCACAAGCGAGATTGCCGCCAAGGAGCTGTCAGTTGACCAACCTCTAACTTTACGGACCTTACTAGAGCCCGATCGCAAACACTCTCATCATCAGAGTGGTAATCAGAGGAGGCAGAGGGATCCATCGATTCCCGGTCGGAGAGGAAGGAGTCAGACATATGGTGGCTAGGTTTTTTTTTCTTTCTCTCAAGCAAAAACGCTTATCATATAGATACCAATTCACTAATACCAATTTAGTGCCATAAAGCATCATTTATGACACTAAATTGGTAATATTAGTGATTCCTCCTTAAAATGTAGTTTCGTATTCCTTCCGTTTCATAAAAATTTGTAACACAGATACATCCAAATTAAAAATAATGTAAAACTTCCTGCATCGGACACAGAGGGAGTAATATACTAATTTGATGTTATATATGTTTCTACTTTTTACTATAAAGTTGATTAGGAGTACATGTACGGAGGGAGTACGGAACATATATTTATTTATGTGTGAATATGAGCTGTGAAATGCTAGTTCTACTAGGACATTCGTGATATTAGGCATGCCGTTATACACTCGTACACGGCAGAAGTGGTGGTCGCACAAGTCGTACGCGTACGTGAAAGCGTTTTATGTGTAGGAATATTTCGGTGAACGCTCGGTGTTATTGAATGCAGTGTGCAGTAACCCTAGCACCAGCCTAGTGGAGTATCAGCTAGCTCCTCAGTCCCATCATGGATCATCACCGGCCTCCTATAAATCCGCCCGCACTCCGGCCGCAACAAAACACAAATCAGCAAGACCAGGCCCTCCCGAAAACCCCACACGCAACCGCCCTCCACAAACTCCGGCGACCTCTTCTTCTTCCTCAGCGGTCCGGCCATGATGAGCGGCGGCAATGGTGCGGGACCCAGCAGCTCCAGCTTCGAGCGGCACACGAAGCGGCGGCCGCCGGCGCCGGACAGCGAGAGGAGGAAGCTGCTGCGGCTGTCGTCCGTGCAGGAGGAGGACGTGCTGGCGGCGGGCGTGGTGCCGCCGGTGACGGTCGTCCTGGACGGGCGCTGCATCTGCCACCGCGTCCACCTCAGCACGCACACCGGGTACCGCAGCCTCGCCGCCGCGCTCCGGCGCATGTTCGTCGACGATGATGACGCGGACGCCGCGCAGGCGGGCGGCGAGGGCCTCCAGCTGGACCTGTCCAATGCGGTTCCGGGGCACGTGGTGGCGTACGAGGACATGGAGGACGACCTCCTCCTCGCCGGAGACCTCAACTGGAAGTAAGTAATCATCCTTGCCCACTGGGCCCAGTAGGTCACTTCTCTGATATTGATCTTTGTAGTGATGAACTGAGGCGACATTTGCCATGCCGTTTTTCAGAGATTTCGTCCGTGTGGCGAAGAGGATCCGGATAATCCCGGCGAAACCGTCGAACCGAAGGATCAAGCAGTGAGGAGGATGGACATGGACTAGTTAATTTGGCCCGATGAATCATCACGTACGTAGTATTCATGTGTAATTAAGCAACAGCTCTGCTAGTGCTGGACTGCTGGGTCGCTTCATTCCACTCCACTCTCAGTCTCAGCTCTGCTGAAAAACGATATAGCCAGCCTGTGTCTTCTTCCTCAGCCGATCGTTTGCAATTTTCTTCGCACGAATGTCAATAAGAAAATGAAACTTGTTGCCTTCGATCTTGTTAATTAATTAATAATTTCTGCTGGGCGGTATGAGTTAGCGTGATGCGTCTCGTCTCATGGCCACTACCTGTCACTAACCGGAACACTGTGGCCGTGCAGTTGCGCGTCAATACGCGATCCGTCCAAGCATGCGCACGTAACCCTCGGTGAGTCGTGTGATAGAGATCGATCTGGACCCCCGGCTCCGTCGCGGACGGTTAGGATCTCCCTTTTCTACACCGGCGACCTTCTACGTTAAGGACCAACAGTGATGCGGATACCCGTAGCCATCGGGCCTGACGTGGAGTTAACGAGGGGACGGAATGTGTGTTGGTGCGGCGCGCGCTTGGGTTCACTAGATCGGTCGATCACATGTGGGAAAAACATGTCGGTGTCGCTTGCTCAATCAGTGTTAGACGACACGACACACGGGCGTGGCCGGGCAGACGTGTGATCCATCTACGGACGCGCACGCACGCACAGTTGATTTGAGACTTCTCTCAAGCATAACTGTCACCAACAGCATGCCAATTGGTGTAGACCTCCTCAATTGCTCGCATCCACATTAGACTGCTCATAGTGGGAGTAACATAGCTAGTAATATCACACATCCCAAAGCATTTTGGTGACATGGCATGCCAATAAATGAAGAAAGAGAGGGAGGTGGTAACTAGCTATGTTACCATAACATCACATACCCCAAGGCAAAATGAGTCTACAACATAATAAATGACACAATGCATGACACCACCTATAAGTTACTACCCACTATGAAGGTAGTAACTTAAACTAGTAACATGACTCATGTTACTAGTCTAAGTTACTCCCCACTATAACCAGCCTTAGTTCCCGGTAAAAATGGCTTTGGAACTGACGACGTGAACTAAAACAGGCATGATTTGTGCGGCATTGTATGAACTATCATGTGTTCAAAAATGCTACCCTCTGGCCCAAATTAATTGGCGCAACCATATACTATTTCTATTACAAGTCTATTTCTGAGTTGCGTCAATTAATTTAGACCAGAGGGAGTAGTTCTAGGGACGTCTGGATTCAAAATCGCAGTTCATGGAAAAATTCGTGATTCGGGCCGTCGAGGTTACTCTAGTGATCTGAGCAAAAAGAAGAGGTTGCTTGATAGTTTGAACTTAGGCATGTGTTTTTTTCGTCAAATTAATATGACCATCTGTTATGTTTCTTGATAGTGAGATGATAAAGATATGGTAAGTTTTACCAGTGGATCTTTTTTTTGTGAGAAAAGACAGCCAAAGGCATCTTATGTCTAATATTTATCAAGAGAAACTAAAGCAGTACACAAGAGATAATACTCGACACAATACCGAAGAGTACAAAATGAATATACACAAAAGAAACCATACGGGGCGTCTTCTTCCCTTCAATTGTTTGATGACTGCAAAGCTTAAAACATGCACTGTACAAGAAAAAAAAGATTGGAACACTTGCAAACGCCCTCGCCAACCAAGACAGTAAAGACTACAATAGACACTGGCCGCAAATAACAAAATCAAATAACCGATAAAAAAAATCGGTTGGGGACACACCCCAAGCAGCAGATGCTTGCAAATTTCCACCACCAATCTAAAGGATTATAGAAAATGGACCTTGCCGCAGACCTAAAAGACATCGAAGATGTCACACCACAAACCAGTGAGTAGGTTTCCCTTGCACAAATCATAAACTAGTTCATGAGTGAGAATCTAAGAACATGGAAAATCCTCTCCAATCATGTGTTCTCATTTGATCATTACAGGCCATGTTGTCAAAGGACGAAATGAATTTGAGGAAGGGTGATTTCAAATATAAATACAATCTAAAAACACAACAATAATCTTTAGTAACGTATCTTTCATAACTTTATCGATCAAGTCATTTGAATATCCCTCGTTGGATATAGCATATCATTAAGTCATCAGGAAGCAAATGTTTACATCTTGTTGCACAACTCGATCTTGATGATCATCGTCACCGAGAAGACCATTGAAATGTTGGCAACGCCACAGTTAAAATCAATGCCAATTCAATGAGTCGATAAACCATAGGGAACATGACACACCTTTTAAATTTTAAGACAATATCTAAATTCTTTAATTTCCCATGTATCAATAATGAACTTAATAGTATCTTGTATTATGCTCATGCTCATAATTAGTTTCCACTGAACCTAGAAAATGTCTCCATTTCGGGGGGAAAACTGAACCTAGAAAATGTCCCCATTTCGGAAACAAAATTGAATGTAGACAATGAGTCTCTTGATTCAAGACAGGAGAAGCTCTTAAATTACTCTAAAGATAGCTCATTAAAGCGATGGTCAAAGCCGGTTGCAATACAGTATACTACCTCAGTTTCAAGAAATAAGGCGCACGAGTATTCCAAAACGAACTTTGACCATAAAAATTAAGCAACACAATCTTGATTATATTATATGTAATTAGTATCGTTGGATTTGTATTGAAAAACACTTTTTAATGATATTAATTTCATATAAACAATTTTTATCTCGTAAAACGAGGGCGCCTGATTCCTTGAAATGGAGGTAGTATGTAGCAATATAGAACTTGTCCCGCTGTAAAAATAATCAACACCGACCTAGTGTCTTCCCCTTCCTTTGATTTCACCCACTGTGTTACCTTTGCATCCATACTTTAAATTATGATTTCATTTTCTGCGCAAATTGGCATGTTTCGGGAGGGGCTCTCAGCATTATTTCTGCAATTGAGCAAACATGTCCACACATCCCTATCCAAAGACATTGACTGGACTAAACAACTAGAATTTTAGATAAAAGAAATATGCAAAAGCCAGAGTAGAACCATAAAAGATAATATATCACATTCCTATACTCCATAAGCTGGCCAAAATAGCCTAAACCTAGTGCATTGTTTGGAGTCGGATTTTGTTAGATAGATAATTGGCTATTGCAAAGAGAAAGAGGATGTTTGCGGCTAGGCTAGGTCTAGTCTTTTTGTTTTTGGTTTAGAATCGGTTTTGCGCAGTTTTTACCAAAACAAGCATTTTTTATATATAGAGAGTACTTTTTCTACGTACAATCACTTAAATTGTCTAAAATAATGATGCATCTGAATCCCAAAATGTAAGGCAGCAGGGCAGCCGCCCTACTGGAGCTCCGCCTATGGCCATGCATGCTTGCAGTCCGCAGTTGCATTTCGTCAGCATTTTTCATAGTGCCAACTGGGGCCTATCTTGCTTGCACGAGCGGGGGCTTATGCAGTCGTCGTCGGTTCCCAGCATGCACGGAAGGAATAGTGGTTGTCACGCGGCATGTTGGGCGATGGATTGACCCGGCCGGCCGGGGCGGCGTATGTGACTCTCAACTAGCTGCCGAAGAAAAAGAAGGGCGCACACGCCTGACGAACGAGCGAGCGTGTGTGCCATTGGAGTTGCGAACTCGGAGGAGTCATGACTCATGACGCCACGAGAGAGACAATTCAAGATGCAGGTGGCCCGGTGCAACCCTTTGGACCTGCTTTTTTGGCTCCATTAAGCCGTCTCTAAGGGGTGAATCAAAAAATCGATCTAAATGGTATGATTTTATCCGTTTAGTTCACGACGTAGACAAAAATTAAACCGATGTTCAGCCTGCCCAAGACATTATTGGTCACCTTGCTGGAGATACCGTTAGGGTACAGGGGCGGACCAGAAATATTTAGGTTCAACAAGGGTAGTACCCTTTCTCCCCTAGGGTCGAACCCTAGTTGCGTTCAGCTCTGCTCGACAATAACATGCCACCGCATGAGCAGAGGGAGGCGTCAGCCGCTAGGAGGCGCTTGCAAACAGGGGCGCACAGCACGTCAGAGTATCCTAGACTCCTTCCGGCTTCTCCACCTTCCACCACTTCTTCCCCGATAACCAAGTGGTAAGGCATCGGTTTTTGGTACAGGCATGCAAAGGTTCGAATCCTTTTACTCCAAATTATGAAGACCCGATCGGATTCGTCGCAAGGACAAAAAAATGTGAAGAATCTGCTGAAGAAAGAGGCACATTCAGAACAGGTTGAGGGCGCCTCTTCTCAAAACCTCAAAACAAAAGGTGCTGAGTTGGTAATTGTGCACATCATGGAGGTGCATGTCACTGCTTGCTTCTGGCTTTCGGCCCTGGCTTCGTTGGCATACCTGATTACCTTCAGGCGCTGTAGTAATGTCAAAAACCTAGCAACTTGGTTCTCGCAAAAAGAAAAAACCTCTGACACAGCATTACTCATGCATATGAGAAGGGAAAGAAAAAACATGCATTAAAAGAGAAAAGGACAACAAAATGAGAGATGCCTTATAATTCCTAACAAATGTTAATTGCTCCCTGGCCTTATAATTCCTAACAAATGTTAAATGCTCCCTGGCCTTATAATTCCTAACGGAGAGAGTACCCCAGAATAAATATAGCACGTACAACTATCCGAAATCTGAATAAGGCTCCCAGCTCACTCCAACAAAAGATGCTTCGGTTATTGAAGCAATAAATACAGTAAGAAAAGTGCCGTCTGAAGTCTGAACTCCAGGTCGAGTTCATCATATGACAATAGTTTTCACATGTCACAAAATAAGTCATCTTAGTAACCTGTGAGTTCACCGTGTGGCATCAAAATAATGTCACTGAATAAGTTGTCTTCATGACCGTGGCCATCCTTGAACTCTCTCCACTGTAGGGGATTCTTTTGAGGAGATAATATCTTGCAAGTCCTGCGGCGATAACAGCTTTGTAGAAGGCACAAACTCATGGTCATCAGAAAGGGCTGTTTCTAGCTCTGTGTGTTGGACTGTAAAGTGGTCTCCAAGTGCGGCAGTTATCCCTTCAGTAAAATCTGACCGTGATGGCATATACTCGCTCATGCGACACAGGAAATCTGTGTGGTTCCTCGCCTGAAAAAAAAAAAGCATTAATTTGGAAATCGCCATGGCTCACCTTCAAAGACTCATAAGAGTTAAAAGGCCTACGTGTTAGCAAGATATTTCATGACACTTTCTGACATACGCTTCACACCACTTTTCTACATTTCTAAATCAGAACCTATTTCCGTTAGAGCAAAGATTTCCAGAAACTTCGTAAGCCAGTAAGCAGTACTCATATGCTTCACACCACCTTTCTACATTTCTAAATCAGAACCTATTTCCGTTAGAGCAAAGATTTCCAGAAACTTCGTAAGCCAATAAGCAGTACTCATATGCTTCACACCACCTTTCTACATTTCTAAATCAGAACCTATTTCCGTTAGAGCAAAAATTTCAAGAAATTTCGTAAGCCGGTATGCAGTACTCAACTCACTGCTTTCAGCGAGATATGCACAAGTATATAAACAAATATATACTGAAACCCCTCAAATTATTCATCCTTCAGGTGTCAATCAGATAATAGTAGATTGCCATCCTGCTCTTACACTTTCTTAATATGCCTCACTGCAACTATCGCTGATGTTTCTACAACTGGAAGTAACCGATGAGTTAAATCTGTTCTTGGGTAAACTGGGTCAATAATTGCACCAAGAATTCAGTTGACAGTTAGGTAAAAATTATAAAATCATCTGATCGAAAAACCACTAAATAATACCCACTGCCAGCTGTTCACTGGTTTAAATAGTACCCAAGATGCCACTGTATGGCTACTAATAGCTCAACTTGCTTTCCTACTTTTGGGCATATATACCAATACTGATGAGCCTTAAATTTGGCAACATAACAGACAATAAAAGCTCACATGCAGAAATAATTAGCCAGAGTTAAGGTTGCTAAGTCTCATGTTCTGTTTAGAAAGTTTGAAACTTTAATACGTCGGTTGGTTCAAGGCAAGATACAATGGAGAGAACTGCGTACCTGCCGATATTCAGGAGCACGTTGTGGGTTCTTTAAATAACTCATATTTTTCACATCATAGTCCCATAAGAATGATGTATGATGTACCCAACGGTCTTTTGTTATGGACTGCGCATTTCCACCAAACTTTCGATGACTGAATGCATAGTCTGCCAAAAAAAAAAATGCATACATAAGTTGTGCACTGGAGAAAAAAAAAACGGTACAAGTACATTCAAAAGGTCATCCCAGAATACCCAGTAAATATATTCAGGATCAATATTGTACAATAATGGTAAATTTGGACAGGGATGTGTCAGATATAGGATAGTAGCTTTTGTCTACATCAATTAGCACCAATAGAGAAGCTACACAATAAATCATTTCAGGAACCCTTGCAAGACAATACATGGAAAAAGTTACAAAGGAGCAAAACACATTTGTAGATGATATTTACAAACAAGAATGAATGAGTGCAATGAAAATCAAAACTGCTACTAGGGTGATATACAGATATGTGACTCCTTGGCTTTCTTTTAATCGATGGCATGTAGAGTTGCACATTACATAGATCATTTTAGTAGATACTACTAAATACATTTGCTCTGCGATTGTCAAAATTCCATACATGGCGACAGCGAAGCCGAAGATATTCAAACCTTCATACAGTCAATTAAATAGTATAGCAGAAATAAAAAATGAAAATTTGAGTAAGTTCAGCACAAATGCAAATGCGTAGTCAAAGGGATCATAAAGAATACTGACAATTTTCATAGACTAAAACAGAAACGACGACACTGTTAGACTAAACTGGCAAGCGATGAAGTACTCTGCTACTTTGACATACCATTTTCACGCAGGTGAAATTCGCCGAACCCACGGAACACTTTGCCGTACAGCTGGCCTGTCCACGTCATGATGTCGCGAGGAAACGGCTGCAACCCAGCGACAGCAGTCTTGTTGCATATGAAGGTGACGAAGACGGTCCCCTGATCAACGATGACAGTGCCACCTCCACTGAACCGCCTTATCACCGGCACACGATCCTGGAGGACAGGCTGTATCTCGACGAGCTCAGAGACCTTCCTGTTGTTGGCACACGGGAACCACATGAACCAACCGAACTCCACTAGGCACGAACAAAGGCAAGGTACTGATGATGAGGACGTACCCGGAGACGCCCATGACGATGGTGGGAGGCGCTGTGCCGTCGTTGACGATGCACCAGTTGTCGCTGGTTCGACGCAGCAGCCGCTCCTCCAGGTGCAGCTGCTGCATGATGGGCGCGCCGCCCATGGTCACCAGCCTCATGAGCGGGCGTGCCACGCTCCTCTCGATGGCAGACCCGAAAGCCATTGCTGGTAGTTGCGTCGTCTCGCGGAGGGCGGGAAACGGTTCAGAGGCGCATTTCTTCGAACACCTGGGGTGTGCACTTGGCCTCCTTCAGAGTTGAGATCGATAGTACGATCATCAGTCAGCCGGTTGAAGATGAAATCTTAGCAAACGGTGTACGGGTGTAGATTGTCGACAGGCGGCGGCTCTGGGCGGGGGCAACACTGAAAGAGCAGCCGCGGGGCCTAGGATGGGGAGACACGGGGAGCGCAAGGCGACCAGACAGGGCACACCGGCGACAGGCGAAGTAGGGAAGAGCGAGGGGCGACGTGGGGGTACGTACACTGGTGGCCGACGGTGAGGTCGGGCGGGAGCGGGACTAGGGGAAGGGAGCAGGCGAGGCGGCGGAGGTAGCAGCCGGCGGTCAGGTCAGGACTCAGGAGGCGGAGGACGGAGACCGTGACTTGTCGCTCTAGTCGCAAAAAGAAAAAAAAACGTTCGTTCTGATAATGGGCCGTGGGCCTAGATAACGCGATATTCACGGCCCAGCATACGTCGGCGGATCTCTCTATTCAGCGGAAAACCAGGTATTTCTGCTAAAAAAGAAGTGGAAAACCGAGAAACTCAATTCGGCTCCCGGGTGCGTATGATCCCTCTACCATAAAGACATATTTTCAAGTGTTAAAAAATTTGACAAAAAAATTTACATGTACATCTCCATAATATATGTGTATTCGTTAAGTTTCATGAAAAAATGATATTTTTTGTAGTCTAAGCGAAAAAGAGAAAATTTATCTTGTGACAAGTCTTTGTTTCAGCACCAAATTTTGTCTTTTTTACACACGCCACATGACATGTCGATTTTTCATGAAACGACTTTGTGAGCGCGTAGCACATGAAGATGTACGTGCGAAATTTTTGTTTCAATTTTTTTAACATTTTAAAATGTATCTAACATGTATTTCAAAATAAAGGGAGCATACGCTCCCATGTGCCAAAACATCACTCCCAAACAGGAAGTGGAAGAAGGTCAAATGTAAAGCTTTTCTGAAGAAGAAACACGATTTCGTAGCAGCTGCTCCCCGATTATCAGTGGATGATTTGTCATTTGCTACCTTTCTCTTGAACTCTATGCTAACCGTCACGCATTGTCATTGCGTGCATTACATAAACAGTTTCAAGCGGAAATAAGTCACAGATAGGTATAGGTACAAGAATGTTCAACAGGCAGCACGAATCATGAAGCAGGGAACAGACGGTTAAAAACTTGCACGGTACGCCAGAAAATCGCACCGGATGACAGCCTTCCCGTCACCACCAGTTCCGTGGAAGACCGCCGCCCCTTTTGCAACATTCTTGAATGTTCAGCACGGTTGCGGTATTGTTTTCCTTTCTCTCCATAGCATGCACCGCATGAAGTAGTACGACGATATATGGGGTTCCGTACCTTTTTGTCAGTTAAGTCTAAACACCGAATATTGCAAGAACAAGAACTGTTGGATTGTCTGCAACACTGTTGGTGCTAGCCATACCGCCTCCACATACGTGATCATGAAAGTACTCGTCTACGTCTCCATATAGTTTATCAAGCAAAATGATTCTTCATCTATATCTCTTTCATCTCAAGCACATCATCTAAATTCCATGATACATATTCCCACTCATATATATTTTTCAAATATATGAGGATGGATGACCCGATACATCTGTTAGAGAATCTACTCCCCCCATCCCAAATTGATTGATTTGGATTCTCTAGATTCGTATGTATCTACAAATAAGATATGTTTACATACACATGTGAATCTGAACAAATCTAAGTCAATTTTTGTATTTTAATATGTTTCTTCGTTGTTTATTTCCAGGCTAGCAGTGAGATGTACAATATCAAAATGTGGAGGATGTAGATGCCATGATTTATAAGGGATACTCTCACATATACATCCTCACCAGGCCGTGTCACAACCATTGCTAGGCGCCTTCAAAGAACACCACATCTCCAGTATAGCCTAGGCCAACGTACCTCGCACCCATGTGCCTAGAAGAAAGAATGCATGATCGGGCAAAATCTACTGTAGCTATCTTATAGGGAGTTGTCGACGCTGGTGTGCATTGCGCCTAGAGGTCCGTGACCTGTTCAGAAATCCTCGCCAGAGCAACATGCTCACCAACAGATGTAGTTGCCTTATCGGGCACTCCTCCATGTGCAGCCCAAGCAGCACCTCGAACAAGGGAATGACACTAAGACGCACTGCCGTAGCTTAGTTTAAGTCAGGGGGGCCGCCGCCCCCCCCCCCCCCCCTAGTTTTTTACCAAGCTCTGAAGGAATTCCTTTTTGTGACCGCTTAGAAGAATTTTTTTTGGTCTTTCGCCACCCCAAATACTCGTATCTTGTATTTTGCCCTCTGTGTTTTCTCCCAAGCTCCGCCACTGCTAAGACGTTGTCATTGTCTGGTCCAGCTAGTTGGAGCTATTATTTCCACCGGTGCTCAAGGAGAGGGTCCATACAAGGTAATGACAACACATCCATGGGGGTACCAGCGCCCTCGGGCATTGCTGTTTTCAGTGCCGATCGTCGTCACCCAGGGATTTCGCCCGACCAAGTGCATATACCACCGAAAATTGTTGGAGCAGGTGTAGACATGACAGGGGAACCATGTCACTGGAAAGACCATCATCACATGGAGGTCGGGAAGACAAATAGTGTCATTATCGAAGGGAGGAGGCACCGGCCAGAACAACGCCACCATGCAAGCCACCACCAGGGAGATCGATGATACGTCTCAAACGTATCTATAATTTCTTATGTTCCATGCTAGTTTTATGACAATACCTACATGTTTTGTTCACACTTTATATCGTTTTGATGCGTTTTCCGGAACTAACCTATTGACGAGATGCCGAAGTGCCAGTTCCTGTTTTCTCGTCGTTTTTGGTTTCGGAAATCCTAGTAAGGAAATATTCTCGGAATCGGACGAAATCAATGCCCGAGCATCCTATTTTTCCACGAAGCTTCCAGAACACCCGAGAGGAACCAGAGGGGGGCCACAGGGCCACCAGACGCTAGGGCGGCGCGGCCAGGGCCTGGGCCGCGCCCCCCTATTGTGTCATCGCCCCGTCAGCCTTCCGACTCCGCCTCTTCGCCTATTTAAGCCTCCTCGACCTAAAACCTCGAGGCGGAGAGCCACGATACGGAAAACCTTCCAGAGCCGCCGCCATCGCGAAGCCAAGATCTGGGGGACATGAGTCTCTGTTCCGGCACGCCGCCGGGACGGGGAAGTGCCCCCGGAAGGCTCCTCCATCGACACCACCGCCATCTTCACCAACGCTGCTGTCTCCCATGAGGAGGGAGTAGTTCTCCATCGAGGCTAAGGGCTGTACCGGTAGCTATGTGGTTAATCTCTCTCCTATGTGCTTCAATACAATAATCTCATGAGCTGCCTTACATGATTGAGATTCATATGATGATGCTTGTAATCTAGATGTCATTATGCTAGTCAAGTGGATTTTACTTATGTGATCTCCGGAGACTCCTTGTCCCACGTGTGTAAAGGTGACAAGTGTGTGCACCGTGTGGGTCTCTTAGGCTATATTTCACAGAATACTTATTCGCTGTTATGAATGGCATAGTGAAGTGCTTATTTATATCTCTTTATGATTGCAATGTATTTTGTATCACAATTTATCTGTGTGCTACTCTAGTGATGTTATTAAAGTAGTTTATTCCTCCTGCACGGTGTAATGGTGACGAGTGTGTGCATCGTGTAGTACTTGGCGTAGGCTATGATTGTGATCTCTTGTAGATTATGAAGTTAACTATTGCTATGATAGTATTGATGTGATCTATTCCTCCTTTCGTAGTGTGAAGGTGACGAGTGTGCATGCTATGTTAGTACTTGGTTTGGTTATGTTGATCCGTTATGCACTCTAAGGTTATTTAAATATGAACATTGAATATTGTGGAGCTTGTTAACTCCGGCATTGAGGGTTCGTGTAATCCTACACGGTTAGTGGTGTTCATCATCCAACAAGAGGGTGTAGAGTCTAGCATCTATTTATTTATTCTGTTATGTGATCAATGTTGAGAGTGTCCACTAGTGAAAGTATGATCCCTAGGCCTTGTTCCTAAATATCGCTATCGCTGCTTGTTTCTTGTTTCTACTGCATTTATACTTGCTCGCAATATTACCACCATCAACCACACGCCGATCTCGGACAGACAAAGCACTTTTCTGGTGCCATTGCTACTGCTCATACTTATTCATACCACCTGTATTTCACTATCTCTTCGCCGAACTAGTGCACCTATACATCTGACAAGTGTATTTGGTGTGTTGGGGACACAAGAGACTTCTTGCTTTGTGATTGCAGGGTTGCTTGAGAGGGATATCTTTGACCTCTTCCTCCCTGAGTTCGATAAACCTTGGGTGATCCACTTAAGGGAAACTTGCTGCTGTTCTACAAACCTCTGCTCTTGGAGGCCGAACACTGTCTACAAGAATAGAAGCACCCGTAGACATCAAGCACTTTTCTGGCGCCGTTGCCGAGGAGGAAAGGTAAAAGGCACTCATACTCCGGTCCCGGTGTAAAGTACTTTTCTCGTTGCCGTTGTGTGTGTGCTCGAAGCTATTTCCTTTAGATCCCTGCAATTGCATCTTTTTGTTTCTTGTTTACACTAGTTAGGCATAATGGACAACAATGAGCTTCTTATTCTATTTCCTGATTTAAGACATGGATGGTTTGACGCGAAAATTAAAAAACCTATGGAACATATTAGTATGAACGCTTTGAACACCATTGTTGCTAATGATATGGAAAATTCTAAGCTTGGGGAAGCTGGCTTTGATGAGCATGATATTTTTAGTCCCCCAAGCATTGAGGAGAAAATTTACTTTGATGATACTTTGCCTCCTATTTATGATGATTATAATGATATTGGTCTTTTAGTACCGCTTCGTTATGGAGGATAAATTTGATTATGATTACAATATGCCTCCTATATTTGATGATGAGAATAATAATGATAGCTACTTTGTTGAATTTGCTCCCACTACAACTAATAAAATTGATTATGCTTATGTGGAGAGTAATAATTTTATGCATGAGACTCATGATAAGAATGCTTTATGTGATAGTTATATTGTTAAGTTTGCTCATGATGCCACTAGATATTATTATGAGAGAGAAAAATATGGTTGTAGAAATTTTCATGTTACTAAAACACCTCTCTATGTGCTGAAATTTTTGAGGCTACACTTGTTCTATCTTCCTATGCTTGTTACTTTGCTCTTCATGAACTTGTTTATTTACAAGATTCCTTTTCATAGGAAGCATGTTAGACTTAAATTTGTTTTGAATTTGCCTCTTGATGCTCTCTTTTGCTTCAACTACTATTTCTTGCGAGTGCATCATTAAAGCTCGTTGAGCCCATCTTAATGGCTATAAAGAAAGAACTTCTTGGGAGATAACCCATGTGTTTATTTTGTTATGGTACTTTTATTTTGTATTTGTGTCTTGGAAGTTGTTACTACTGTAGCAACCTCTCCTTATCTTAATTTTGTTGCATTGTTGTGCCAAGTAAAGTCTTTGATAGCAAGGTTCATACTAGATTTGGATTACTGCGCGAGAAGCAGATTTACGTCCGTCACGAATTTGGGCAGGGTTCTTCGTAGGTAACTCGGAAAAATCTGCCAATTTACGTGCGTGATCCTCGGATATGTACGCAACTTTCATTCAATTTGGGCATTTTCATCTGAGCAAGTCCGGTGCCACTTTAAAATTCGTCTTTACGGATCGTTCGTTTTGACAGATTCTCCCTTTTATTTCGCATTGCCTCTTTTCTTGTGTTGGATGGATTTATTTGTTCCATTGACTTCCGGTAGCTTTGGGCAATGTCCGGAAGTCTTAAGAATGATTGTGTCACCTCCGAACATGTGAATTTTTGATTATGCACTAACCCTCTAATGAGTTGTTTCGAGTTTGGTGTGAAGGAAGTTTTCAAGGGTCAAGAGAGGAGGATGATATACTATGATCAAGAAGAGTGAAAAGTCTAAGCTTGGGGATGCCCCCATGGTTCATCCCTGCATATTTCAAGAAGACCCAAGCGTCTAAGCTTGGGGATGCCCAAGGCATCCCCTTCTTCATCGACAACTTATCAAGTTTCTTCTCTTGAAACTATATTTTTATTCGGTCACATCTTATGTACTTTACTTGGAGCGTCTGTTTGTTTTTGTTTATGTTTGAATAAGTTCATCCTTGTGTGGGAGAGAGACACGCTCCGCTGGTTCGTATGAACACATGTGTTCTTAGCTTTTAATGTTCATGGCGAAGGTTGAAACTGCTTCGTTCATTGCTATTTGGTTGGAAACAGAAAATACTGCATGTGGTAATTGGTATAATGTCTTGAATAATTTGATACTTGGCAATTGTTGTGCTCATATAGATCATGTTTAAGCTCTTGCATCATGTACTTTGTACCCATTAATGAAGAACTACATAGAGCTTGTTAAAATTTGGTTTGCATGATTGTTCTCTAGAGTCTAGATATTTTTTGGTTAAGGTGTTTGAACAACAAGGAAGACGATGTAAAGTCTTATAATGCTTACAATATGTTCATATGTGAGTCTTGCTTGCACCGTTTTATACTTGAGTTTGCTTCAAATAACCTTGCTAGCCTAGCCTTGTATTGAGAGGAATTCTTCTCGTGCATCCAAATCCTTGAGCCAAAAACTATGCCATTTGTGTCCACCATACCTACCTACCACATGGTATTTCCTGCCATTCCAAAGTAAATTACTTCATGTGCTACCTTTAAACAATTCAAAAGCTATTATCTCTTATTTGTGTCAATGTTTTATAGCTCATGAGAAAGTATGTGGTGTTTTATCTTTCGATCTTGTCATTTACTTTTGATGAGACTTTCACAATGGACTAGTGGCTCATCCGCTTATCCAATAATTTTGCAAAAAGAGTCGGCAATGGGGTTCCCAGCCCCGATTAATTAACTTGCATTAATAATTCTCTTCACATGCTTTGCCCTGATCTATCAGTAAGCAACTTAATTTTGCAAATAGACACTCCTTCATGGTATGTGATTGTTGGAAGGCACCCGAGGATTCGGTTAGCCATGGCTTGAGAAAGCAGAGGTTAGGAGGAGTGTCATCTAAAAAATAAAAAATAAATAATGAAACTAAAATACATGTGTAAACAAAAGAGAAGAGGGATGATCTACCTTGCTGGTAGAGATAACGTCCTTCATGGGAGCCGCTCTTGAAAGTCTGGTTGATGAGGTAGTTAGAGTGCCCACTACCATTCGTTGACAACAACAAACACCTCTCAAAACTTTACTTTTATACTCTCTATATGATTTCAAAACTTGAAAAGCTCTAGCACATGATTTAATCTCTGCTTCCCTCTGCGAAGGGCCTATCTTTTACTTTATTGTTGAGTCAGTTTACCTATTCTTTCTATCTTAGGAGCAAACACTTGTGTAAACTGTGTGCATTGATTCTTACATGTTTACTTATTGCACTTGTTATATTACTTTGTGTTGACAACTATCCATGAGATATACATGTTACAAGTTGAAAGCAATTGCTGAAACTTAATCATCCTTTGTGTTGCTTCAATGCGTTCTACTAAGAATTTATTGCTTATGAGTTAACTCTTATGCAAGTCTTATTGATGCTTGTCTTGAAAGTATTATTCATGAAAAGTCTTTGCTATATGATTCATTTGTTTACTCATTGTCTTCACCATTGCTTTGAATCGCTGCATTCATCTCATATGCTTTACAATAATGTTGATCAAGATTATGTTGGTAGCATGTCACTTAAGAAATTATCATTGTTATCGTTTACCTACTCGAGGGCGAGTAGGAACTAAGCTTAGGGATGCTTGATACGTCTCAAACGTATCTATAATTTCTTATGTTCCATGCTAGTTTTATGACAATACCTACATGTTTTGTTCACACTTTATATCGTTTTGATGCGTTTTCCGGAACTAACCTATTGACGAGATGCCGAAGTGCCGGTTCCCGCTTTCGCTGTTTTTGGTTTCAGAAATCCTAGTAAGGAAATATTCTCGGAATCGGACGAAATCAATGCCCGACATCCTATTTTTCCACGAAGCTTCCAGAACACCCGAGAGGAACCAGAGGGGGGCCACAGGGCCACCAGACGCTAGGGCGGCGCGGCCAGGGCCTGGGCCGCGCCCTCCTATTGTGTCATCGCCCCGTCAGCCTTCCGACTCCGCCTCTTCGCCTATTTAAGCCTCCTCGACCTAAAACCTCGAGGCGGAGAGCCACGATACGGAAAACCTTCCAGAGCCGCCGCCATCGCGAAGCCAAGATCTGGGGGACAGGAGTCTCTGTTCCGGCACGCCGCCGGGACGGGAAGTGCCCCGGAAGGCTCCTCCATCGACACCACCGCCATCTTCACCAACGCTGTCTGTCTCCCATGAGGAGGGAGTAGTTCTCCATCGAGGCTAAGGGCTGTACCGGTAGCTATGTGGTTAATCTCTCTCCTATGTGCTTCAATACAATAATCTCATGAGCTGCCTTACATGATTGAGATTCATATGATGATGCTTGTAATCTAGATGTCATTATGCTAGTCAAGTGGATTTTACTTATGTGATCTCCGGAGACTCCTTGTCCCACGTGTGTAAAGGTGACGAGTGTGTGCACCGTGTGGGTCTCTTAGGCTATATTTCACGAGAATACTTATTCGCTGTTATGAATGGCATAGTGAAGTGCTTATTTATATCTCTTTATGATTGCAATGTGTTTTGTATCACAATTTATACTATGTGCTACTCTAGTGATGTTATTAAAGTAGTTTATTCCTCCCGCACGGTGTAATGGTGACGAGTGTGTGCATCGTGTAGTACTTGGCGTAGGCTATGATTGTGATCTCTTGTAGATTATGAAGTTAACTATTGCTATGATAGTATTGATGTGATCTATTCCTCCTTTCGTAGTGTGAAGGTGACGAGTGTGCATGCTATGTTAGTACTTGGTTTGGTTATGTTGATCTCGTTATGCACTCTAAGGTTATTTAAATATGAACATTGAATATTGTGGAGCTTGTTAACTCCGGCATTGAGGGTTCGTGTAATCCTACCACGATTAGTGGTGTTCATCATCCAACAAGAGGGTGTAGAGTCTAGCATCTATTTATTTATTACGTTATGTGATCAATGTTGAGAGTGTCCACTAGTGAAAGTATGATCCCTAGGCCTTGTTCCTAAATACGCTATCGTTGCTTGTTTACTTGTTTTACTGCATTTATACTTCCTGCAATATTACCACCATCAACCACACGCCGGTCCTGGACGGCAAAGCACTTTTACGGTGCCATTGCTCTTGCTCATACTTATTCATACCACCTGTATTTCACTATCTCTTCGCCGAACTAGTGCACCTATACATCTGACAAGTGTATTTGGTGTGTTGGGGACACAAGAAACTTCTTGCTTTGTGATTGCAGGGTTGCTTGAGAAGGATATCTTTGACCTCTTCCTCCCTGAGTTCGATAAACCTTGGGTGATCCACTTAAGGGAAACTTGCTGCTGTTCTACAAACCTCTGCTCGTGGAGGCCCAACACTGTCTACAAGAATAGAAGCACCCGTAGACATCAATCGACAAGCAGGAATGGTGGCACCATTAGGGCCAGCCACCTGCATCGCGCCGCCGACCGCTTCACACACGTTATCTAACATTTGTTTACTATAAGTGAAATGTCTACGTGGCGCGTAGGTGATACGTCTCCAACGTACCTATAATTTCTGATGTTCCATGCTTGTTTTATGACAATACTTACATGTTTTGCATGCACTTTATAATGTTTTTAAGCATTTTCCGGAACTAACCTATTAACGAGATGCCGAAGGGCTAGTTGCTGTTTTCTGTTGTTTTTGGTTCCAGAAAGGCTGTTCGGGCAATATTCTCGGAATTCGACGAAACGAAGACCCAGCATCTTATTTTTCCCGGAACCTTCCGAGAAAGTCAAAGGGGACCGAGAGGGGAGCCACAGGGGCCCCACACGTGTGGCCGGCGCGGCCCAGGAGGGGGGCGCGCCGCCCTAGTGTGAGGTGGCCCCGTGGCCCCTCCGACTCCGACTCTTCGCCTATTTAAGCCCTGGAGACCTAAAAACGTGATACCGATTGAAAAAACTCCAGAAAGACTCCAGGGGCGCCGCCACATCGCGAAACTCCGTTTCGGGGGATAGAAGTCTCTGTTCCGGCACCCTGCCGGGACGGGGAAGTGCCCCCGGAAGCCATCTCCATCAACGCCATCGCCTCCATCATGCTCCATGAGTAGTTCCCCCATGGACTACGGGTTCTAGCGATAGCTAGTTGGTACTCTCTATCCCATGTACTTTAATACAATGGTCTCATGAGCTGCCTTACATGATTGAGATCCATCTGATGTAATCGGTGTTGTGTTTGTTGGGATCCGATGGATGATACATTATGATTAGTCTATCTATAAAGTTTGTGAAGTTATTGTTGCTGCAATCTTGTTATGCTTAATGCTTGTCACTAGGGCCAGAGTGGCATGATCTTAGATTTAAGCTCTATACTTATTGCTTAGATTGTATCTACAAGTTGTATGCACATGTCTATGTCCCGTACCAAAGGCCCCAAAGTGACAGAAATTGGGACAACTGGAGGGGAAGGCTTAGATATGAGGATCACATGTTTTCACGGAGTGTTAATGCTTTGCTCCGGTGCTCTATTAAAAGGAGTACCTTAATTTCTAGTAGATTCCCTAGAGGCCCGGCTGCCACCGGCTGGTAGGACAAAAGATGTTGTACAAGTTTCGCATTGCGAGCACGTATGACTATATATGGAAAACATGCCTACATGATTAATAATCTTGATGTTCTGTCTTAATGCTATTTCAATCCTATTGATAACCCACAAGTATAGGGGATCGCAGCAGTCTTCGAGGGAAGTAAAACCCAAATTTATTGATTCGACACAAGGGGAGGTAAAGAATACTTATAAGCCTTAACAACTGAGTTGTCAATTCAGCTGCACCTGGAAAAGCACTAGTAACGGGGTGATGTGAAAGCGACGATAATATGAGAGCGATAGTAACGAGTAACACGACAGCAGTAGCAGTAATATGAGAGCAATGGCACCAGAAAATAGTTGATAATACTTCCAATGTCATGTGGAACGAGTATATGATGATGAAAGATGGACCGGGGTTCCCAGCTATCTACACTAGTGGTAACTCTCCAATAACAAGTGTCGGGTGAACAAATTACAGTTGGGCAATTGATAGGATTCAAAGCATTAAGTTAGAACATCCAGCTTATTAATCATGTAGGCATGTTTTCCATATATAGTCGTACGTGCTCGCAATGAGAAACTTGCACAACATCTTTTGTCCTACCAGCCGGTGGCAGCCGGGCCTCAAGGGAATCTCTTTGGATATTAAGGTACTCCTTTTAATAGAGTCACGGAGCAAAGCATTAACACTTGGTGAAAACATGTGATCCTCACATCACCGCCATCCCCTCCGGTTGTCCCGATTTCTGTCACTTCGGGGCCTTTGGTTCCGGACGGTGACATGTGCATACAACTTGTAGATACAATCTAAGCAATAATTATAGAGCTTAAATCTAAGATCATGCCACTCGGGCCCTAGTGACAAGCATTAAGCATAACAAGATTGCGGCAACAATAACTTCACAAACTTTATAGATAGACTCATCATAATGTATCATCCATCGGATCCCAACAAACACAACACCGATTACATCGGATGGATCTCAATCATGTAAGGCAGCTCATGAGATCATTGTATTGAAGTACATGGGATAGAGAGTACCAACTAGCTACGGCTAGAACCCGTAGTCCATGGGGGAACTACTCACGGAGCATGATGGAGGCGGTGGCGTTGATGGAGATGGCTTCAGGGGCACTTCCCCGTCCGGCAGAGTGCGGGAACGGAGACTTCTGTCCCCGGAGTGGAGTTTCGCGATGGCGGCGGCGCCCCTGGAGTCTTTCTGGAGTTTCGTCAAAAGGTATCGCGTTTTTAGGTCGAAAGGGCTTAAATAGGCGAAGAGGCGGAGTCGGAGGGGCCACGGGGCCTCCTCCCCATAGGCCGGCGCGGCCAGGGTGGAGCCCGCGCGGCCCTGTCGTGTGGGGCCCCCCGGCTCGCCTCCGACTCTCCTTCGGTGTTCTGGGGCCTTCCGGGAAAAATAAGATGTTTGGCGTTGATTTCGTCCAATTCAGAGAATATTGCCCGAACGGCCTTTACGGAACCAAAAACAGCGAGAAAACAGGACGGCACTTCGGCATCTTGTTAATAGGTTAGTTCCGGAAAACGCATAAAAACATTATAAAGTGCAAGCAAAACATGTAACTATTGTCATAAAACAAGCATGGAACATCGAAATTATGGATACGTTGGAGACGTATCAGCATCCCCAAGCTTAGTTCCTACTCGTCCTCGAGTAGGTAAACGATAAAAAGAATAATTTCTGTAGTGACATGCTACTTACATAACCTTGATCATACTATTAAAAAGCACATGAGATGAATGAAGTGACTTGTAACACCCCAAATTTCAATAAAAAGAAAGTTAGAGAATTCCAGAGAGCAAATTTTCAAACCAACAAAAACTTTTTAATTTGCATATAGTACCCTGCATAGGACTTGTGCATTTGAGTGATATGCCATGATGATTGTTATTACTTGTATTTGATATGCTCTAAAACCCTAATGTGATCATATTAAGATCACCAACCAAATAAATCAAAGAGGAAGAAAATCCACTAAATGGAAAACCCTAAAAACCCTCACATATGCCCTATGGCATTTTTATAAATTTTGACCCTAGACCTATTTGGTCTTCACCATTAGTTGAATAATGTTATTAAACACTTATTACAACTTTTGGAATCAAAGGATCACTTTTCAAATGAAATTCAAACACAAAACTAGCTCACATATGATAATGGTCAAAATTGACAATGATAGTCTGATCATCACTTTGAGCCTTGGCCATTCAATTTTCCCAAACCAACTCTTGCTAACTCTTTGCACCATTTCAAAGTCAACATCAAGGTGAACCACTTTGGTAAAGATCACCATACCAAATTCATCTTTGATCATGAGCAATGCTCATCCAAAGTCTTAACTTTTTAACATATGCAACATTCTTCACTTAGCCAATTTTGCAAATTCTTGAATTCTACATTCCCACCACCACCTCTATTCATCTCTGGTCAAATACAACTTATCTAAGTACACACATTTCAAAAAGATTCACCTTTTGAATATTTTCAAATTTGGATATTTTTGCAATTTACAAATTCGGGCACTATTTGCAACTATTGCAAATAGTGAATCTACCTCACCTAAACTACCCTAACCTACACCATTATGTTCCCTGGTCCCCTAAAACCCTAAGTGGTGCATAGTAGTGCTAAGGAGAGGAGGAGAGCAGCTAGGGCATGGCCATGCCGGCCATGTCGCCGAGCCCGACCACCTCCCCTCTCTCCCCTTGCAACCCTGCCCTGGCCACTTCGCCACCGTGCGCCACCGCATCGCCTAGCGCCGCCTACACTCGCCATGGTCGAAGGTGCAGCGACCACACGCCGGACGACGCGCGCCCAGCACACGCCCTGGACGCCGCTCGTGTCGCGCGCATGCACGCCACGGACACGCTCAGTACACGCGCCGCGCCACCACCTCGCTCACGCCCTGGCCCCGCTCGCAACGCGTTGAGCATCCGCTTGCCACCTAGAAGCCGCCAGACAACACCTCGACCAGACCCTGGACCGCCGCCGCCGTGGACGGGGAAGAAGACCCCGCGAACGCCGCCGCGGACATGGAAACGAGGCGACACAACCAGGCCCTCCCCGACCAGAGCTCGTCGCCGCCATTCGCCTCGCCCGGACACGTAGAACACCTCTACACCCTCGCCTAGCTCGACCGGTCGCCGGAGAAGCTCGCGCCATGGTCGCCCGCATCACTGCCCCGCCACCCTCTCTCAATTCTATAAATAGGGAGTTCCCTGGACAGAACCAAGCACACCATCTCACTCCCCACCTCTCACTGCTTCTCAACCACCACTCCACCCATCGAATCATCGCCGGAGCTGCTCCAATTTGAAGATCGACGCCGCCAGTACCCGGAGGTCGCCGCCGTCGATTGGAGCTGTTCCAGGAGGAGCCGCCGGTACCAGGAGATCCGCCGTCGTCCACAACTTCATCACGCACACTTGCCATACCTCGCTGGAGCACTGGTTAGCCCGCCGACCCCCTACTGCCGCCGCCGCATCGTCGGGTTCTCGTCGGAGACGACGATGAACCACGGCCGTAGATCCTCGATCTAATCCAACGCCCCAGACTCGCCCATACCGTTTCGGGTTTAAACACCCACTGACGGGTGGCCCCCGCTGTCAGGCAGCCCGCGCGGCACTGGACCGTGGCTGGGCCGGCCTTGGGCCTGTTTAAATGATTTGGCCCAGTGTTGACTGCCAAAACCCACCGGCGGGCAGCGGCTGTCAACACAGGTAGAGCCGGGAAGAGCCTAGAGCTGCGGCTGGCTGAGACCCCTCCGAGCGACGGCCCGCAATGCTCTTCTGGTCACACGCGGCGATGCGAAGTGCAGGGCGTGCCACCTGACCTATACCTGGTCGGGGAAGGTGATGGGGATGCCTCGCTTAGTCTCTGCATGGCATACACGTAAACATTAAATACGAGCCTCGATCGGCTCTCGAGGTTATCCCGTGAATCGGCTCAAAGAGCCGATCCACCCATGATTCGTGCGGGGTGCACGAATACTTGGTGATCCTGCTTGATCAAGATAAAGCTAATGAGATCTACGACGATTTAGGGTTTTCACCGCATAATCGGATCATCCTACTCCCAGGTTGGGCCTCGCGGCCACGCACGGTGCTCGTAAGCCGATCCTAAACAAGGCCAAACAACCAACATGATGTTGATCCTCGGAACATCCTGTTTAGGACTTGCGAACGCCACCCTACGTGCCGCTGGATCCTCCCCCCCTTTGTAAGGCCTAACTATTGCGGATATTAAACTAATCCTTGCGGAGCAAGGAGCGATCGTAACGGATCGGATCTACTAAATAATGAACAAGCGAGGTGCCGCCCCCACACCGAGATAGGTGTGAGGGCGGCTAGACATGCAAGGGTTGCACTACGTAAGCATGTTATACGAAGAACTATGCTAACCCTAACACATCTATGATAACTACGTTGCCCGCCATCAAAGACGCTTCGAGTACGGGCAACGCATGAACAACGTGGAGCTTGTGCTGCCTAGATCGCAAGATGCGATCTAGGCAGCATGTCGCTACCCGATTGAAACCCTCGAGACGAAGGAGTTGGCGATGCGCCGAGATTGGTTTGTTTTGGGGTGAACGTTGTTGTTGTTTATTCCATAAACCCTAGATACATATTTATAGTCCAGGGGACTTTCTAATGTGGGAATATCACCAACCGTGCATGCGGTACAAACTCTAAATCTCGATCTAAGATATAATCCTACTATAATTAAAGATACACGGGCAAACTAGCCCAAATCCTGATATACAAGGCCGCTTCGGTAGATCTTCCACGTGTAGTCTTCTAAGCCCATCTCTCTTACGGCCCACCCCTAGATTTGTCCAAAATCTGGTGATAACACATGCCCCCCTGGTTTTGGAAATAATTTTCCAAAATCATTATGCTTTCCTTCGTCGGGTCATGTCGTGGCAGAGCAGAGCTGTTGCAGTATCCGTCATCGTTATGCCCTGTCCTCTCAGCTTCCCTGTAAACTCTGATAACTTTGGCATCGACTCCTTGGAAACTGTAATGGCATTAAATCTCCACCAGATTTCTCATCATTTAACCGTGCCGACTGATTAGCTCTCTTTATCCTCTGTTCTGTCCCAGCCATCGGCACCAAAAAACCCTCCCCTTCTGTAGCAATGTCTTCCTCTTCCTCTTCCTTCTCAAACCTCTTCCCCCAATCCTCGCCGAAGAAGAAGGACGAGGACAACCTTCACTCCGAGGTGAACCCCCTCTCCTCCAACAATGAGAAGAAGGAAAGAGAAGTAGCGAAGGTCAAGGCCTTCCCCTCCACCAAACTCCCGCCAAGGAAGCGCTCCCGCATGTGGGCGGATAGCGAGGACGAAGATGACGACGAAGAAGGGGAAGAGGAGGAGGAAGATGAATCTTCCTCTTCCGCTGGATATCCGCCAACCAAGCGCTTCCGCTCCTGGGCGGACAGCGAGGATGACGATGATGACGAGGAGGAAGAGGCTCCGGCCAAGGGCTGGGGCGGCAGCGACGAGGAGCTCCCGGGGAGCAGCGCCGACGACGCCGACAGCGGCGATGACGAGGACAGCGACGACTAGTAGCATAGGACTAGTAGTAGCAGTGTACTAGGCACCAGATCCCTCTTTTGAGAGCCATCGGCTCTTTCTTGTAAAGCCGCTTCTTTGAACTAATGAAATTGTTCTTTCAATGCATCCTTCAATCACTCCAATTTCATTCCTTCCGCCTGTCATGCCAGGACCGATAGCAACGTATCGGATTTCTTCTCTTTTGAACGCCCGTGAAGCCAGACTCAAATGTCGATCAGACCGCCATCAAGTACTTCTCAAATTCAGACTGTGATTTGATATCTAATCATAATTCTTCACAACCCTTTAGCCGATGACTATTCATCGGCAATTTGAGAATCCAGCCCCTCTCCATAGCTTTTAGCAGCTCCCCTTTTGCAACACCTGAGCTGCTTTCAGAGAAGACCACGGCGCAGGATCAGTCGATGCGACTTCAATCGGCTCCCAAGAAACCGAGCATCTGCCAGGCTAATTGCCCCCCGAGCCTTAATCAAGGCGAGCATAGCAGTGGGCTAACCAAACGTGTCGCCATTGGTTCCCAGGCCATGTGGCAGAGCCAGCCGATTTCAACAAAATCGGCTCTCCAGAGCGGAGAACCTTCAGGGCGAGGTGCCCCCCGAGCCTTAATCAAGGCGACGAATGACGAGTGCTCAGAGCTCGCCGAGCCAGAGCTCTTCCTCCATCAAGCGTCGCATGTCGACGTGAACTTTGAGCATATAGCCCGAGCAGGAGTTCTTGGTCCTTGTGCTGGCTTGTCCCTAGAGTCGAGCTATCGGCTGCATGCATCGATGCTTCGCTTCTGTGCGTCAAATTTTTTTCTTTATTTGGCTCATGATTAAGACAGTTTCGTGCCGATCATTTCTTAATCGGCCCCCCTACATGTTTCACTGCACGCATGTTTACACATGTTTATCTGCACATGTTCATCTGACTATATGCCCCCCGAGCCGATATCTGTCAGATGACTACAGATATCGGCTTGTATGGTTAGCCAGGGCACTGCACTTGTACGTCGGCTCCACAGAAATTCGTGCTGCCTTCATCTGCCGACGTGGCCACTGCTCGGTAGATCGGTGCTGAACACAAGCAGAACATGTGGTGAAGGTAATTTTGGCCGATTGCCGGAATCGGCCTCCATATCCATTGGAGCGCTGACTGAAGGTTCTGTAATGTTCCCTCATAAATTTTTGGGGCCGATCACAAGGATCAGCCTCGCCATACTTGCTTATTGCTTTGCTCCAGCTACTCGGTCAGGCTGGATAAAACCAACCCAACCTCTGACTTGATGCGACTGCTGTCGTCCACCTTGAGTGCATCGTAGAATCGTGGAGCACTAAGCTCTGTCGGAAGGACGAGCACCATGTTTGTGCCAGCCGATGTTTCATCATCGGCTTTCCTTTGTTTGGGGCGCCACTCCATTTTCCGTGGACGACCCTCTTCATCCAGGGTTCGCTGAACTTTTGCAGCCAGATCAGGTCGTGCCTTCCTTAGCGTATGTAGGTATAACCTTTCGGCTTCCTCCAGGCCGCGCAACCGCTGAACCCTGCGCTTTTGGGAACGGCTGAGTCCGTCAGGGCACCACCTTGGCCGGCGGTACCTGTCTTCTTCTTCTTCTTGTCCCTCGTCTTCTGAATCCTCAAGATCTGCCCAACGAGGTGACTCAGCGCGTTTGCTTTGTGGTGGGAGAGGCCCTAGGCGCTCGAACACAGATACGTTGGCTGCCTCCTTCTTCTTCTGGTTGCATTCTGGGCAATTGCCGATTGTGGGCAATCGGCTCATTCCTGAATCCCAGCAGTGTCTGAAGAAGGGGCAGTCCCAGTGCCTGGCATTGTCATCTTGCTCCCTTGATTCTTCTTTGGCACGGCGCTCGTGCTCCTCCTCATCGCGATCATGCCGACGATGTCTTCTGGCTTCTCTAGCCAGACGATCTCCTTCATCATCATAGTTGGACCGTCGGCGTTGGTCATACTGACTCACATATTTGTTGAGGAGGTGATCAGAGAGGGTCGTTGATATCTTATGTTCTTCACCTCTCCCTCGTGACGTAGCGCTTGCCATCATGATGGAGCCGATCGCGTGGAGCGGCCTCCTCTGTGTCCTTGCTATGAGAGCAAGCTGCCCTCATCTCCATCTTTGCCAGAGTGGTTCCCAGGTCCTACCATGTTGATGCTGAACGTGGGATCCTGGCTGGCAACCTTCGGGGTAGATGACTTCTACCATGTTAACGGCGGGGAAGGGCTGGGTGTCTACCTTCATGGCGTATCGGTTGAAAATTAGACGCCCGTTCTCTATCGCCGCTTGGATGTGCGACGCCACACCTGCCGGTCGTTGGTAGCATGGGAGAGCGAGTTGTGGCATTTGCGGTACGGCTTTCCATTTAGCTCTTGCGCCGTGGGGAACTTGAGACCTTCGGGAATCGTCAACTGTTTCTCCTTGAGCAGGAGGTCGAAGATTTGTTCGGTCTTAGTCACGTCAAAATCAAATCCCACTAGGCGGCCACGGTGGCTTTACCCATTTGCATGACACGGGGGTTCCTCCCCGAGTCCACTCAGCCGCTGCTATTTCTTGGTCTCCCACGAGGCACTTCACCTTCCTCTGTATCGACCATGACCTATCGCACGCTTGAACTTGTCTTGGTACGGAGTCCGGGTGGCGCTGTTCATATGCTGATAGTTTCGAACCATGTGCGCCGGTGAGGGATAATCCGCTTGGGAGGCCATGTCCTTGAGCTGTGTTGCAAGGCCAGCTACTGCCAACTCGATCGCTTCCTTTTCGGTTATACGAACCGAATAACATCGGTTCCTAAGACTCTGAAGCGCTGGATGTACTCTGTCACCGTTTCTCCGCGCTTCTGACGTAGTTGTGCTAGATCGGCAATGCTAGACTCGGAAGCTTCCGAATGGTATTGCATATGGAACTGTTCTTCCAATTGCTTCCAAGACCGGATGGAGTTTGCCGGCAAAGAGGTATACCATCCAAAAGCCGATCCTGTGAGGGACCGTGAAAAGAGCCTCACGCGTAGCTGATCCGACACCGAAGCCGGTCCTAGTTGCGCCAAATATCGGCCGATGTGCTCGATGGAGCTGGAGCCATCCGATCCACTGAATTTGGAGAAGTCAGGGAGCCGATATTTAGGTGGCAGCGGGATCATCTCGTACTCGTCGGGGTACGGCTTGGAATAGCCGATTGCCCTCCTTTTCGGCACCATGCCGAACTGGTCTCTCGGTATGGTACCGATCTGATCCGCTTGTGCTTGGCTGCAGGAGATGCACTGCGAAGATTCGCCGGGGTGGCGTACTTAGCCAGCCATGTTTGCTTTTCCAGCTACGAGCCAAGCTGCAGGAGCCGGGCTCGGGAGTTTCGTCGGGGTGGCGTACTTAGTTAGCCACGTACGCTTCTCAAGCTGCTGTTGCCGACGTTCCTCCTGTTTGCGCCGGAGTCCCCGACGTTGTGGCCTGGTCTGAGAGTGGCCGATTGCCACAATCCGGCACATACGTGCACGCGTATCCTTGAGGGATCTCCTTAGGCGCCTCGGCCAAGAACTGGTAGTCACTAGGGTCACCACCGATCTTGTAGACGACGAATGCCGGTGTAGCCGGCACTTCAGCTGGTGCTGCCAACGCATATGGCAGCGGTGGACGGGACTGGAGTGGCAACTCTCCTTGATGCGTCCCGAGAGCTGGTCCCGACGGCGAGTACTGGTGGCTCATGATCTCCTGGATCACGCGCGAGCGAGACGCTCCAACACGTTGACCAAGTTTTCGAGTGGCGGTGTAGCGAGTGAGCCACCAAGTAGTTGATCTCCTGCCGTAGGCCCCGGGTGCGTTCCTCCGACGGGGCGGAGAGATCTATCCCATCGAGTGCACCTTGTGGTGAGAATCCCTTCCATCCGATGCCATGGGTACGGGTTCTGCGAAAAGAGCCGATGAGGTCGGCTTCGAGGGTGACCTTGATCTCGTCATATTTCTTCTTGAGCTCGGCAGGTAACTCCTCGTAGGTGACTGGCGTGCCGTCCGCCGCCATCTCAGATGTAGATGGCGATGTGGTTGATGTAGACGATCGTCCCACCGGGCGTGCCAGAATGTGTTGACTGCCAAAACCCACCGGCGGGCAGCGACTGTCAACACAGGTAGAGCCGGGAAGAGCCTAGAGCTGCGGCTGGCTGAGACCCCTCCGAGCGACGGCCCGCAATGCTCTTCTGGTCACACGCGGCGATGCGAAGTGCAGGGCGTGCCACCCGACCTATACCTGGTCAGGAAGGTGATGGGGATGCCTCGCTTAGTCTCCTGCATGGCATACACGTAAACATTAAATACGAGCCTCGATCGGCTCTCGGGTTACCTGTGAATCGGCTCAAAGAGCCGATCCACCCATGATTCGTGCGGGGTGCACGAATACTTGGTGATCCTGCTTGATCAAGATAAAGCTAATGAGATCTACGACGATTTAGGGTTTTCACCGCATAATCGGATCATCCTACTCCAGGTTGGGCCTCGCGGCCACGCACGGTGCTCGTAAGCCGATCCTAAACAAGGCCAAACAACCAACATGACGTTGATCCTCGGAACATCCTGTTTAGGACTTGCGAACGCCACCCTACGTGCCGCTGGATCCTCCCCCCCTTTGTAAGGCCTAACTATTGCAGATATTAAACTAATCCTTGCAGAGCAAGGAGCGATCGTAACGGATCAGATCTACTAAATAATGAACAAGCGAGGTGCCGCCCCCACACCTGAGATAGGTGTGAGGGCGGCTAGACATGCAAGGGTTGCACTACGTAAGCATGTTATACGAAGAACTATGCTAACCCTAACACATCTATGATAACTACATTGCCCGCCATCAAAGACGCTTCGATACGGACAACGCATGAACAACGTGGAGCTTGTGCTGCCTAGATCGCAAGATGCGATCTAGGCAGCATGTCGCTTACCTGATTGAAACCCTCGAGACGAAGGAGTTGGCGATGCGCCGAGATTGGTTTGTTTTGGGGTGAACGTTGTGTTGTTGTTTATTCCATAAACCCTAGATACATATTTATAGTCCGGGGGACTTTCTAATGTGGGAATATCCCACCGTGTGCGATACAAACTCTAAATCTCGATCTAAGATATAATCTACTATAATTAAAGATACACGGGCAAACTAGCCCAAATCCTCCGTGCAAGGCCGCTTCAGAGATCTTCCACGTGTAGTCTTCTAAGCCCATCTCTCTTACGGCCCACCCCTAGATTTGTCCAAAATCTGGTGATAACACCCAGTAGTTTTTCCCGCCGGCCGTTTTAATTCAAACTCGATTTATTTAATTCCAAATGAATTTCAATACTGCTGCCACTTTGAAATTCAATAGATTTAAATTGGCTCAACCAAATTTAATGAACTTTATATTGTTGGAAAGCTAGAGAAATTATCTATCAAATGCCACTGGTCCCATGGCCAGATTCTTTGTAGAATTAATGTGATAAAAATACCAAGACAGGGACTTTTCCCTATTCAAATAATTCTTAAAAATCAACCAAAATAGATATTAAGTTAATTCCAACTCTAATAGCTCACATTTGACTTACACTAATTGTCTATGCAATAAAATGGTGTGGTCACTTTGCATGATCATGCCATAGTTTAATTAATGGATAATTTGACTAGTTTAACTAGTTGATATTGTCCAAAACTATTAAAGTAAATTGTGTGAAGTCTTATACTTCATTTAAACTTGTCTCACATGCATTCATGGGATGTTTGTACCTCTGGTCCAAACTCTCTTAGATGAATTGCTTGAGATTTAAATCATATGTAGTGATATTAAATGGTATGAGGTGATCTACCTCAATCAAATCATTTTCTCAAAGAATGATGATGAACATTTGACTTAGGTCAATATGAGTTCATATATGATTGTTTGGGAAATTAAATCTTAAGAAGATTTCAATGAGAGGAAATTATTTCTCAAGAACCCTATGGAAACTATCATTTACATATTAAATACAAAGAAGTGAATGCTATTTAAACAACACAACCCATGCACCCTAAGTAGATTATTTGTGTGCATAGAATAGTTTGTGTGTTTATATGTGATATGTGGAATAACCATTGAATTAGTGAGTAATTATACTCGTATTCAAATTTAGACGGTAGCACTGGAGAGTACGCCGAAGAAGAAGGTTGCTACCAAGAGGAGGAGGAGGAACAGTTTGAGAACTACCAAGGCAAGCTAATATTCTTGCGAAGTGCAAAGCCCCTTGGGGCAAGGCACCATGACTCTTACCTTTTCTTACATAAGCCTATCCCAAGTTTTTACTTTACAAGCTTCTACTGGTTTTCTCAATAAGTTACTTTTATAGTTAACTTTGGTCAAAGTACAAGTTGGTTACTAGAGTAGTGAAGTAGTTTCCATCAAGCAAAGCAAGATAGCACCCCTCATGGATTAGAGCTAGTGCTAATGAATTAAAACTTGACTACTCTAGATGGGAACAATGTGAATTTGAAATGAATTTGAAACCTTGGAATGGTGATGCATTCCATTGAATGATTTTTGAAGGGGAATATGAACAAGAGAAGATGGTGATTTTTGATAAACAATGATGTTGGTTTGAATGCGATACCTTTCCAATTATCAAGTACCCCCACAATACCTGATTATGGGTAGGGCTTAGCTGGAAGTTTATGCATCTTAGTATGGGTTCCCTCTGAACACACGTCATAGGGGTTACGCTTGAGGCTGCCTCCGTTGTTGAGTAATGATGTGAAATTGAGGTGAATCGTACGGCCAAGCCTTGTGCAGTTCCCGGGTTGACGAGTTGGTCTTCATTTGGGAGGCCAAGCTCATGGGGAGAGGTGCTCATACTAGGATTTGTAAGTGAAAGGTTATGGTTGATGATCCGCGTCTTGTGTTACGATGATTCGGGGTAATCCCGACGGATGAAATCAAATGTTGTGGCACAAGTGTGCAACCTCTGCGAGTGTAAACCTATTCGAATAGCCGCGTCCACGGTTACGGACGGTTGGAAAGGCCATACAGTTTCCGATGTCATATCTTTGAAAAATGATGTTGAAAGGTGATGGTGAGATGACTTGTGGTGAATTGAATTGAAATCACCACATGAATGGTGGGAATGACACTAATGTTCCCACTTGAGTTAGTTAGCACTTGAATAAGGTTTTCTCAAACTTTGTGAACTAAAACTAGCTTTATGCAAATAAACTAGAGCTTAGCAAACCATACTAGAATGTCTAGCACTTACATTAGTATTAGTTTGCGAGTACTTAAAGTACTCACGGCTTTGTCCCTGGCTATTCAAATGGCCAGAGTATGAAGAGGAACAAGGAGATGACCAACATGACGCCTACGACAACTAAGCGCCTTCCGACGTCAAGCGTTGGCCTGTGGACTAGAGAGTCCTTGTATCTTACGCTTCCGCTATGTTGAACTATGAACTTGTGTTTGTTCGTTGATCGATAGATCAACTATTCGTGTAATATGGATCATGTGATTCCAAAATTGTAAGACTTATGGTTTGTAATGAATGATGACTGTGATACTTAACTATTATGCCTCGCAACAACAATATTCCTGGGATTGCGATGTATGACATAATAGGCATCCGGACTTAAAAATCCGGGTGTTGACAAGTTGGTATCAGAGCCATTGTTTGACCTTAGAAGACCTTAGTTAGAATGGGCGTTCTGAAAAACTTAACTTTGAAATCAAATGAAAGGAAATATTTGTAAAAATTTACTACACTCTTGTCTTGAGACTTTGCCAAAATTTGATGAATCATGTTCTATCTTATTTGAATCAACTTGAAATTTTGCCACACTTTGCACTCTCTAACTTACTCATCCAATTCCCTTTCAGATGGAGCCGAATGAACCCATCAACACCAAGTTTTATCAGCTTGGGAACGGAGGGAGCTTGATCTTCGAGCACGACCTCGACGCCGTCTCTGACTTCCTTGGGCGCCCACACCCCGAGTTCCACGGGGTTCGGCTGGAGCGACACGCCCGGAGGAGAGTTGCGGTGGGTGATCACTGCCGACTTGAGGGGCAAGATGGAGCCTCCCACCTCGGAGAGGATCCTCTTCTCCTTCCGCGAGAGCAACTGGCTCGACGGACTCGCACGTGGCCTTCAGGAGGCACTTGCGCGCCTCTGTGGACAGAACGTGGTGCGCATCCTTGCGTCTCGCTACGCACACCTTGTGAGGCGTGATGCTGCGGGAGTGCCCATGGAGCTGCAGCCGCACCCGGAGTTGAGGCACCATGCTGAGCACCTGGATTTCATGCTCTACCAGACTCAGAAGGACCTCGACGCCACTCGCGCTTACGCGAACCAGACCCATGCTCACATCACCGAGCAGGGTGAGGCGATCAAGCTACTCAACAACGACCGCAAGAGCCTTCGCCAGCAGCGTGCCAAGAAGGACGCTACGATTCGGCGCCTTCGCACCAAGATAGCATCACTCGAGGCCACCTGTCAAGGCCCGGGAGGATCGGATTCGTCAGCTGGAGGATGACGATGGAGGCATCGACATTCAGGGAGGAGATGCCTTCCTGAGCGACGACAACGACTTTGAGGAGGACGAGAACACCGAGGAGGAGGACTACGAGTTCCTGGAGGCAGGACCCGACGACTACGTCCCGATCGATGTCGAGGATGAGGAGTAGTTGCACTAGTCTCACTTATAGTAGGTGTGAGTTGTATCCCGTCCCTTGTATCGTAGCAAGAGAATGGTTCTTAAAACCATTGAAGTATGTGTGTTAGTTTGTACCATGTGTTGCATGAATGAATGAATGTTATGTTTGTCATGAAAAAGTTACAAGTTTTCAAATGTTTTTCAAACTTAACCAAAATGAACCATAGAATGTTCCCTCTTATCTCATGATCTTCTATATCTTCAGATGGCCCCTCCAAATCGCACCAACGACGCGATGCTGCAACTGTTGCAAACCATGCTTGCCGACCGAGAAACAGAAAGAGCCGAACGCCAAGCCAACCTCATCGCCTTGCAGAACATCGCCAACCAAGGCCATGGAAATCATGACCACCCCGGATCCAAACTCAAGAACTTCCAAAACACCAACCCTCCGGTGTTTAGCAAGACCGAGGAACCCCTCGACGCCGATGATTGGCTCCAGACTATGGAGAACAATCTAGAGGTAGCCGGAGTAGAAGCCAACGAGAAAGTTCCGTTCGCCACCCACTATCTCGCTTGGACCAGCCCGCGCTTGGTGGACAAGCACCCGTGCCATGAACGGAGGTCAATTCATGACTTGGGAGGATTTCAAACTCAAGTTCAAGCAAGTACCATGTACCCCCGGGTCTTATCAACAAGATGAGGGATGAGTTCCGTGAACTGAAACAAGGTCGCATGACGGTGGTGGAATACCGCGACAAGTTCCTCACCTTGTCGAGGTATGCCCTCGATGAGACCGAGCACCGTTGAGAAGAGGAAGGAGAGATTCCTGAACGGACTGCATGATGAGATGCGAGGCTGTCCTCGTCAACATCCCCTTCGCCGACCTCGAAGCCCTTGTTGACTCCGCCATCCAGATGGAGGGCAAGTTAAACCAAGCAAATAAGAACCGCAAGCGCCGCATGGCGAATCAAAGTGGATCAAGCCACCCCCAAAAGTATCGCCCTAGCTCAAGTGGAGGTTTCACTCCGAGAAACAATAAGCCACCGATGCAGAACTCGCGCCCCGGTTATCAGAATCGGAGTGGAGGAAACTCCAAGCCTGGAGGCTACAACAACAACAACTACAACAACAACAACAACTACAACCGCGCTCCACCCCGAGCCCCTAACAACAACAACCACAACACCAACACCGCTCCCAGAACCGGAAGCAATGCCGTCCCCGTCGCGAACAAGCAGGACAAGACCACCATTACTTGCTACGAGTGTGGTGTAGTGGGGCACTACTCCAACGAGTGTCCCAAGCGTCTTGCCAAGCTCGCCGGCAACACCGCTGCACCTGCTCAGCGGCAACGCCGTGTCTCCGCCGGCAAGAAGTTCGCCCCCAACAACCCCAATAACCGCAACGGCCGCCTCTACCACATGAACGCCGAAGAAGCCCGGGAAGCACCGGATGTGGTGCCGGGTATGTTTTCACGTCAACCACATCCCTGCCGAGTGTTGTTTGATTCCGGAGCATCTCATTCTTTTGTCACCGAAGACTTTGCATCAACAAGTAAAATTCAACCCCTCAGTTTGAAGCATGTTATGATAGTTCAAATCCCCGGATCAACCACCAAAGCCAGAAAATTTTGCAAAAATGTACCCATCATAATACATGAGGTAGAATTCTATGCCAATCTCATCATTCTGGGAACCAAAGGTTTGGAAGTCGTACTAGGAATGGACTGGATGTCAAAACACCATGGTTTGATAGACTGTGCCAAGAAAGCCATCACCATGACTAGCAGCACCGGTATCCTAGTAGAGCATGTCTCTGAAAAACTACCCAGAAAATTCACTTGTAACCAAAGTGTAGCCAAGCCAACTCTGGATCAAATCAGGGTCGTCTGTCGATACCCTGATGTGTTTCCGGATGATCTACCCGGTATGCCCCCGGATCGGGATATCGAGTTTATCATCGAGTTAATTCCCGGAACTGGACCCATAGCCCAGAGAGCCTACAGCATGAACGCAACAGAGCTTGTGGAGCTGAAGAAGCGGATAGATGATATGTTGGCCAAAGGTCCGATTAGACCGAGTGCATCCCCCCGGAGATCCCCGTCTTGTTTGTGGACAAGAAGGATGGTGCAAATCGTTTATGTACGGACTATCGAAAGCTTAACGATGTCACCATCAAAAACAAATACCCCCTACCCAAGATAGAAGACTTGTTTGATCAACTCACCGGAGCCAAAGTTTTCTCCAAGATCGACCTTAGAACGGGATATCATCAGCTGAAGATCCGAGCCACCGACATTCCAAAAACTGCCTTTACCACTAGATATGGGTTGTATGAGTACAATGTCATGTCGTTTGGACTAACCAATGCCCCCGCTTACTTCATGAATCTCATGAATAAGATCTTCATGAACTTTTTGGACAAGTTTGTCGTTGTCTTCATCGACGACATTCTCGTATACTCCAAGTCCGAAGAGGAACATGAACAACATTTGGAGACTGTCCTAGAAACCCTTAGACAGCACAAGTTGTATGCCAAGTTCAGCAAGTGTGAGTTCTGGCTGAAGGAAGTAGGATTCCCGGGACACATCTCTGTCACGGGAGGAATTGCCGTAGATCCCGCAAAAATAAAAACTGTTATGGAATGGAAAGCCCCCACCACCCAAACCGAGGTCCGCGCTTTTCTTGGATTAGCTGGATATTACCGCATATTTGTAGAAGGTTTTTCGAGCATCGCTCGACCAATGACCCAACTGCTGAAGAAGGACCGGAAGTTCGAGTGGACCGATAAGTGTGAAGAGAGCTTTCAACAGCTCAAGAGTAGACTGACAACCGCCCCAATTCTGATCATGCCAGATATCGCAAAGCCCTTTGACGTATATTGCGACGCCTCCAAGACTGGACTTGGATGCGTGCTTATGCAAGAAGGCAAGGTTGTATCCTACCTTTCAAGACAGCTCAAGCAACATGAACAGAACTACCCAACCCATGACCTCGAGCTTGCAGCCGTGGTCTTAGCCTTGAAAGTTTGGCGTCATTACCTCATGGGTAATCGATGCGAGATCTACTCCGACCACAAAAGCCTCAAATACATATTCACCCAGAAAGAGCTAAACATGAGACAACGCCGATGGATCGAATTGATCAAGGATTACGACATGGAGATTCACTACCACCCCGGCAAGGCCAATGTGGTAGCGGATGCTTTGAGTAGGCTGCCGTGTCAGTTGAACTCCATGCTCGCAACCGAACAGCCCGGCTTGCATCAAGAGTTTGAACGGTTCGAGACTTGAACTTGTTAGCGAAGGATTCCTAGCCAGCATAGAACCGCAACCCACCTTGGTTAGTCAGATCAAGGAAGCCCGGAAGGACAACGCTAGCATCGACGGAATCAAGAAACGAGATAGCCGCGAGGAAAAGCCCCGGATTCACCGTAGACGAAGCCGGAGTCCTTTGGTACAAAGAACGTCTCGCGTACCATCGGACTCCGACTTAAAACAAGTCATCCTGCAAGAAGCCCACGACACCCTTTACTCAATCCACCCGGAGGTACCAAGATGTACCAAGACCTGAAAGAACAATTCTGGTGGCACGGAATGAAGAGAGAAATCGGCAGCTACATCGCCAAGTGTGACATCTGTCAGAGAGTCAAGGCAGAACATCAACGACCCGCCGGACTGTTACAGCCACTCCAGATTCCGGAATGGAAATGGGACTCCGTAGGAATGGTCTTTATCACCGGACTGCCCAAATCCAGCAAAGGCAATGATTCCATATGGGTAGTTGTCGATAGGTTGACCAAAGTCGCCCATTTCATCGCTGTCAAAACCACTTATCAAGGCCCAAAGTTAGCTGAACTATACATCTCCAGAATAGTCGCCTTGCACGGAACCCCCAAATCGATAGTGTCAGATAGAGGATCACGAGTTCACCTCAAGGTTACGGCGAGAAAGTGCACGAAGGACTAGGAACCCGTCCGAATTTCAGCACCGCCTATCACCCTCGGACCGACGGACGGACCGAGAGAGTAAACCAGATACTAGAAGACATGCTTAGAGCATGCGTCTCGGAATACGGATCCAAGTGGGAAGACTGCCTACCTTACGCAGAATTCTCTTACAACAATAGCTACCAAGCCGGCCCTACGAGATGGCCCCCTTTGAAGCCTAGTACGGAAGGAAATGCCGTACCCCCCTGAACTGGTCGGAAGTTGGAGAAAGCCAAGTTTTTGGCCCAGATGTTCTTCGTGAAGCCGAAGAGAAAGTACACAAGATCCGAGAGTACCTCAAGACGGCGCAGGTCCAGACAGAAGAGCTACGCCGACAAGAGACGTCGGGAGATGACCTTCGAGATCGGAGACTTTGTCTATCTCAAGGTATCCCCCTTGAAAGGAATGCAAAGGTTTCAACTGAAAGGAAAGCTGGCACCCCGCTATGTCGGACCTTTCAAAGTCCTCAGCCGCCGAGGAGAAGTATCTTATCAATTGGAGTTGCCTGAAGAAATGTCGGCTGTGCACGACGTGTTTCACATCTCACTTCTCCGGAAGTGCCTTGAAGTTCCGGAGAAGACCGAAGTGTTCAAGAACATCGATCACCGATCGGTGGATATCAACAAGGATCTGACTTACCGCGAAGTGCCGATTCGCATTCTGGAAGAAGCTTATCGAACCACCCGCACCCGAAGCATCAAGTTTCTGAAGATCCAATGGAGCAATCATACCGAGGATGAAGCCACATGGGAACGGGAAGACTTCATGAAGAAGGAGTACCCAGATCTCTTTAGCACCTAACTTTCTTTTCAATCTCGGGACGAGATCTTTTGTAAGGGGGAAGGGTTTGTAACACCCCAAATTTCAATAAAAAGAAAGTTAGAGAATTCCAGAGAGCAAATTTTCAAACCAACAAAAACTTTTTAATTTGCATATAGTACCCTGCATAGGACTTGTGCATTTGAGTGATATGCCATGATGATTGTTATTACTTGTATTTGATATGCTCTAAAACCCTAATGTGATCATATTAAGATCACCAACCAAATAAATCAAAGAGGAAGAAAATCCACTAAATGGAAAACCCTAAAAACCCTCACATATGCCCTATGGCATTTTTATAAATTTTGACCCTAGACCTATTTGGTCTTCACCATTAGTTGAATAATGTTATTAAACACTTATTACAACTTTTGGAATCAAAGGATCACTTTTCAAATGAAATTCAAACACAAAACTAGCTCACATATGATAATGGTCAAAATTGACAATGATAGTCGATCATCACTTTGAGCCTTGGCCATTCAATTTTCCCAAACCAACTCTTGCTAACTCTTTGCACCATTTCAAAGTCAACATCAAGGTGAACCACTTTGGTAAAGATCACCATACCAAATTCATCTTTGATCATGAGCAATGCTCATCCAAAGTCTTAACTTTTTAACATATGCAACATTCTTCACTTAGCCAATTTTGCAAATTCTTGAATTCTACATTTCCACCACCACCTCTATTCATCTCTGGTCAAATACAACTTATCTAAGTACACACATTTCAAAAAGATTCACCTTTTGAATATTTTCAAATTTGGATATTTTTGCAATTTACAAATTCGGGCACTATTTGCAACTATTGCAAATAGTGAATCTACCTCACCTAAACTACCCTAACCTACACCATTATGTTCCCTGGTCCCCTAAAACCCTAAGTGGTGCATAGTAGTGCTAAGGAGAGGAGGAGAGCAGCTAGGGCATGGCCATGCCGGCCATGTCGCCGAGCCCGACCACCTCCCTCTCTCCCCTTGCAACCCTGCCCCGGCCACTTCGCCACCGTGCGCCACCGCATCGCCTAGCGCCGCCTACACTCACCATGGTCGAAGGTGCGCGCGACCACACGCCGGACGACGCGCGCCCGAGCACACGCCCTGGACGCCGCTCGTGTCGCGCGCATGCACGCCACGGACACGCTCAGTACACGCGCCGCGCCACCACCTCGCTCACGCCCTGGCCCCGCTCGCAACGCGTTGAGCATCCGCTCGCCACCTGGAAGCCGCCAGACAACACCTCGACCAGACCCTAGACCGCCGCCGCCGTGGACGGGGAAGAAGACCCCGCGAACGCCGCCGCCAGACATGGAAACGAGGCGACACAACCAGGCCCTCCCCGACCAAGCTGTCGCCGCCATTCGCCTCGCCTGGACACGTAGAACACCTCTACACCCTCGCCTAGCTCGACCAGTCGCCGGAGAAGCCGCGCCATGGTCGCCCGCATCACTGCCCCGCCACCCTCTCTCAATTCTATAAATAGGGAGTTCCCTGGACAGAACCAAGCACACCATCTCACTCCCCACCTCTCACTGCTTCTCAACCACCACTCCACCCATCGAATCATCGCCGGAGCTGCTCCAATTTGAAGATCGACGCCGCCGGATGCCGGAGGTCGCCGCCGTCGATTGGAGCCGTTCCGGGAGGAGCCGCCGGTACCGGGAGATCCGCCGTCGTCCACAACTTCATCACGCACACCTGCCATTCCTCGCTGGAGCACTGGTTAGCCCGCCGACCCCCTACCGCCGCCGCCGCATCGTCGGGTTCTCATCGGAGACGACGATGAACCACGGCCGTAGATCCTCGATCTAATCCAACGCCCCAGACTCGCCCATACCGTTTCGGGTTTAAACACCCACTGACGGGTGGCCCCCGCTGTCAGGCAGCCCGCGCGGCACTGGACCGTGGCTGGGCTGGCCTTGGGCCTGTTTAAATGATTTGGCCCAGTAGTTTTTCCCGCCGGCCATTTTAATTCAAACTCGATTTATTTAATTCCAAATGAATTTCAATACTGCTGCCACTTTGAAATTCAATAGATTTAAATTGCCTCAACCAAATTTAATGAACTTTATATTGTTGGAAAGCTAGAGAAATTATCTATCAAATGCCACTGGTCCCATGGCCAGATTCTTTGTAGAATTAATGTGATAAAAATAACAAGACATGGACTTTTCCCTATTCAAATAATTCTTAAAAATCAACCAAAATAGATATTAAGTTAATTCCAACTCTAATAGCTCACATTTGACTTACACTAATTGTCTATGCAATAAAATGGTGTGGTCACTTTGCATGATCATGCCATAGTTTAATTAATGGATAATTTGACTAGTTTAACTAGTTGATATTGTCCAAAACTATTAAAGTAAATTGTGTGAAGTCTTATACTTCATTTAAACTTGTCTCACATGCATTCATGGGATGTTTGTACCTCTGGTCCAAACTCTCTTAGATGAATTGCTTGAGATTTAAATCATATGTAGTGATATTAAATGGTATGAGGTGATCTACCTCAATCAAATCATTTTCTCAAAGAATGATGATGAACATTTGACTTAGGTCAATATGAGTTCATATATGATTGTTTGGGAAATTAAATCTTAAGAAGATTTCAATGAGAGGAAATTATTTCTCAAGAACCCTATGGAAACTATCATTTACATATTAAATACAAAGAAGTGAATGCTATTTAAACAACACAACCCATGCACCCTAAGTAGATTATTTGTGTGCATAGAATAGTTTGTGTGTTTATATGTGATATGTGGAATAGCCATTGAATTAGTGAGTAATTATACTCGTATTCAAATTTAGACGGTAGCACCGGAGAGTACGCTGAAGAAGAAGGTTGCTACCAAGAGGAGGAGGAGGAACAGTTTGAGAACTACCAAGGCAAGCTAATATTCTTGAAAAGTGCAAAGCCCCTTGGGGCAAGGCACCATGACTCTTACCTTTTCTTACATAAGCCTATCCCAAGTTTTTACTTTACAAGCTTCTACTGGTTTTCTCAATAAGTTACTTTTATAGTTAACTTTGGTCAAAGTACAAGTTGGTTACTAGAGTAGTGAAGTAGTTTCCATCAAGCAAAGCAAGATAGCACCCCTCATGGATTAGAGCTAGTGCTAATGAATTAAAACTTGACTACTCTAGATGGGAACAATGTGAATTTGAAATGAATTTGAAACCTTGGAATGGTGATGCATTCCATTGAATGATTTTTGAAGGGGAATATGAACAAGAGAAGATGGTGATTTTTGATAAACAATGATGTTGGTTTGAATGCGATACCTTTCCAATTCTCAAGTACCCCCACAATACCTGATTATGGGTAGGGCTTAACTGGAAGTTTATGCATCTTAGTATGGGTTCCCTCTGAACACACGTCATAGGGGTTACGCTTGAGGCTGCCTCCGTTGTTGAGTAATGATGTGAAATTGAGGTGAATTGTACGGCCAAGCCCTGTGCAGTTCCCGAGTTGACGGTTGGTCTTCACTCGGGAGGCCAAGCTCATGGGGAGAGGTGCTCATACTAGGATTTGTAAGTGAAAGGTTATGGTTGATGATCCGCGTATCGTGTTACGATGATTCGGGGTAATCCCGACGGATGAAATCAAATGTTGTGGCACAAGTGTGCAACCTCTGCAGAGTGTAAACCTATTCGAATAGCCGCGTCCACGGTTACGGACGGTTGGAAAGGCCATACGAGTTTCCGATGTCATATCTTTGAAAAATGATGTTGAAAGGTGATGGTGAGATGACTTGTGGTGAATTGAATTGAAATCACCACATGAATGGTGGGAATGACACTAATGTTCCCACTTGAGTTAGTTAGCACTTGAATAAGTTTTTCTCAAACTTTGTGAACTAAAACTAGCTTTATGCAAATAAACTAGAGCTTAGCAAACCATACTAGAATGTCTAGCACTTACATTAGTATTAGTTTGCGAGTACTTAAAGTACTCACGGCTTTGTCCCTGGCTATTCAAATGGCCAGAGTATGAAGAGGAACAAGGAGATGACCAACAGGACGCCTACGACAACTAAGCGCCTTCCGACGTCAAGCGTTGGCCTGTGGACTAGAGAGTCCTTGTATCTTACGCTTCCGCTATGTTGAACTATGAACTTGTGTGTGTTCGTTGATCGATAGATCAACTATTCGTGTAATATGGATCATGTGATTCCAAAATTGTAAGACTTATGGTTTGTAATGAATGATGACTGTGATACTTAACTATTATGCCTCGCAACAACAATATTCCTGGGATTGCGATGTATGACATAATAGGCATCCGGACTTAAAAATCCGGGTGTTGACAAATTGGTATCAGAGCCATTGTTTGACCTTAGAAGACCTTAGTTAGAATGGGCGTTCTGAAAAACTTAACTTTGAAATCAAATGAAAGGAAATATTTGTAAAAATTTACTACACTCTTGTCTTGAGACTTTGCCAAAATTTGATGAATCATGTTCTATCTTATTTGAATCAACTTGAAATTTTGCCACACTTTGCACTCTCTAACTTACTCATCCAATTCCCTTTCAGATGGAGCCGAATGAACCCATCAACACCAAGTTTTATCAGCTTGGGAACGGAGGGAGCTTGATCTTCGAGCACGACCTCGACGCCGTCTCTGACTTCCTTGGGCGCCCACACCCCGAGTTCCACGGGGTTCAGCTGGACGACACGCCGGAGGAGAGTTGCAGTGGGTGATCACTGCCGACTTGAGGGGCAAGATGGAGCCTCCCACCTCGGAGAGGATCCTCTTCTCCTTCCGCGAGAGCAACTGGCTCGACGGACTCGCACGTGGCCTTCAGGAGGCACTTGCGCGCCTCTGTGGACAGAACGTGGTGCGCATCCTTGCGTCTCGCTACGCACACCTTGTGAGGCGTGATGCTGCGGGAGTGCCCATGGAGCTGCAGCCGCACCCGGAGTTGAGGCACCATGCTGAGCACCTGGATTTCATGCTCTACCAGACTCAGAAGGACCTCGACGCCACTCGCGCTTACGCGAACCAGACCCATGCTCACATCACCGAGCAGGGTGAGGCGATCAAGCTACTCAACAACGACCGCAAGAGCCTTCGCCAGCAGCGTGCCAAGAAGGACGCTACGATTCGGCGCCTTCGCGCCAAGATAGCATCACTCGAGGCCACTGTCAAGGCCCAGGAGGATCAGATTCGTCAGCTGGAGGATGACGATGGAGGCATCGACATTCAGGGAGGAGACGCCTTCCTGAGCGACGACAACGACTTTGAGGAGGACGAGAACACCGAGGAGGAGGACTACGAGTTCCGGAGGCAGGACCCGACGACTACGTCCCGATCGATGTCGAGGATGAGGAGTAGTTGCACTAGTCTCACTTATAGTAGGTGTGAGTTGTATCCCGTCCCTTGTATCGTAGCAAGAGAATGGTTCTTAAAACCATTGAAGTATGTGTGTTAGTTTGTACCATGTGTTGCATGAATGAATGAATGTTATGTTTGTCATGAAAAAGTTACAAGTTTTCAAATGTTTTTCAAACTTAACCAAAATGAACCATAGAATGTTCCCTCTTATCTCATGATCTTCTATATCTTCAGATGGCCCCTCTAAATCGCACCAACGACGCGATGCTTGCAACCTGTTGCAAACCATGCTTGCCGACCGAGAAACAGAAAGAGCCGAACGCCAAGCCAACCTCATCGCCTTGCAGAACATCGCCAACCAAGGCCATGGAAATCATGACCACCCCGGATCCAAACTCAAGAACTTCCAAAACACCAACCCTCCGGTGTTTAGCAAGACCGAGGAACCCCTCGACGCCGATGATTGGCTCCAGACTATGGAGAACAATCTAGAGGTAGCCGGAGTAGAAGCCAACGAGAAAGTACTGTTCGCCACCCACTATCTCGCTGGACCAGCCCGCGCTTGGTGGACAAGCACCCGTGCCATGAACGGAGGTCAATTCATGACTTGGGAGGATTTCAAACTCAAGTTCAGCAAGTACCATGTACCCCCGGGTCTTATCAACAAGATGAGGGATGAGTTCCGTGAACTGAAACAAGGTCGCATGACGGTGGTGGAATACCGCGACAAGTTCCTCACCTTGTCGAGGTATGCCCCTGATGAGACCGACACCGTTGAGAAGAGGAAGGAGAGATTCCTGAACGGACTGCATGATGAGATGCGAGGCGTCCTCGTCAACATCCCCTTCGCCGACCTCGAAGCCCTTGTTGACTCCGCCATCCAGATGGAGGGCAAGTTAAACCAAGCAAATAAGAACCGCAAGCGCCGCATGGCGAATCAAAGTGGATCAAGCCACCCCCAAAAGTATCGCCCTAGCTCAAGTGGAGGTTTCACTCCGAGAAACAATAAGCCACCGATGCAGAACTCGCGCCCCGGTTATCAGAATCGGAGTGGAGGAAACTCCAAGCCAGGAGGCTACAACAACAACAACTACAACAACAACAACAACTACAACCGCGCTCCACCCCGAGCCCCTAACAACAACAACCACAACACCAACACCGCTCCCAGAACCGGAAGCAATGCCGTCCCCGTCGCGAACAAGCAGGACAAGACCACCATTACTTGCTACGAGTGTGGTGTAGTGGGGCACTACTCCAACGAGTGTCCCAAGCGTCTTGCCAAGCTCGCCGGCAACACCGCTGCACCTGCTCAGCAGCAACGCCGTGTCTCCGCCGGCAAGAAGTTCGCCCCCAACAACCCCAATAACCGCAACGGCCGCCTCTACCACATGAACGCCGAAGAAGCCCAGGAAGCACCAGATGTGGTACTGGGTATGTTTTCTGTCAACCACATCCCTGCCAGAGTGTTGTTTGATTCCGGAGCATCTCATTCTTTTGTCACCGAAGACTTTGCATCAACAAGTAAAATTCAACCCCTCAGTTTGAAGCATGTTATGATAGTTCAAATCCCTGGATCAACCACCAAAGCCAGAAAATTTTGCAAAAATGTACCCATCATAATACATGAGGTAGAATTCTATGCCAATCTCATCATTCTCGGGAACCAAAGGTTTGGAAGTCGTACTAGGAATGGATCTGGATGTCAAAACACCATGGTTTGATAGACTCGTGCCAAGAAAGCCATCACCATGACTAGCAGCACCGGTATCCTAGTAGAGCATGTCTCCGAAAAACTACCCAGAAAATTCACTTGTAACCAAAGTGTAGCCAAGCCAACTCTGGATCAAATCAGGGTCGTCTGTCGATACCCTGATGTGTTTCCGGATGATCTACCCGGTATGCCCCCGGATCGGGATATCGAGTTTATCATCGAGTTAATTCCCGGAAGCTCGGACCCATAGCCCGGAGAGCCTACAGCATGAACGCAACAGAGCTTGTGGAGCCGAAGAAGCGGATAGATGATATGTTGGCCAAAGGTCCGATTAGACCGAGTGCATCCCCCGGAGATCCTCGATACGTCTCCGACGTATCGATAATTTCTTGTGTTCCATGCCACATTATTGATGTTATCTACATGTTTTATGCACACTTTATGTCATATTCGTGCATTTTCCGGAACTAACCTATTAACAAGATGCCGAAGTGCCGGTTCTCGTTTTCTGCTGTTTTTGGTTTCGAAATCCTAGTAACGAAATATTCTCGGAATCGGACGAAATCAACGCCAAAGATCTTAGAATCCCCGGAAGCATCCGGAACACACGAGAGGGACCGAGGGGGGGCACAGGCCCACCACACCATGACCTGGCGCGGCCTAGGGGGGGCCCGCGCCCCCCTAGGGTTTGGCCAGCCCTTCGACCCCCTGGCGCCGCCTCTTCGCCTATAAGAAGCCCCTGGATCAGAAAACCCGAGACCAATTGACGAAACCCACGAAAACCTTCCAGAGCCGCCGCCATCGCGAAGCCAAGATCTGGGGGACAGGATCTCTGTTCCGGCACCCTGCCGGAGCGGGGAAGTGCCCCCGGAAGGCTTCTCCATCGACACCGCCGCCATCTCCACCGCCATCTTCATCACCGCTGCTGCTCCCATGAGGAGGGAGTAGTTCTCCATCGAGGCTCGGGGCTGTACCGGTAGCTATGTGGTTCATCTCTCTCCTATGTGCTTCAATACAATAATCTCATGAGCTGCCTTACATGATTGAGATTCATATGATGATGCTTGTAATCTAGATGTCATTATGCTAGTCAAGTGAGTTTTACTTATGTGATCTCCGGAGACTCCTAGTCCCACGTGTGTAAAGGTGACAGTGTGTGCACCGTGTGGGTCTCTTAGGCTAGATTTCACAGAATACTTATTCATCGTTGAATGGCATAGTGAGGTGCTTATTTATATCTCTTTATGATTGCAATGTGTTTGTATCACAATTTATCTATGTGCTACTCTAGTGATGTGTTATTAAAGTAGTTTTATTCCTCCCGCACGTGTGCAAAGGTGACGATGCGTGCACCGTGTTAGTACTTGGTTTATGCTATGATCATGATCTCTTGTAGATTATGAAGTTAACTATTGCTATGATAATATTGATGTGATCTATTCCTCCTACATATGCATGAAGGTGACGAGTGTGCATGCTATGCTAGTACTTGGTTTAGTCTCGTTGATCTATCTTACACTAAAGGTTACTAAAATATGAGCATTATTGTGGAGCTTGTTAACTCCGGCATTGAGGGTTCGTGTAATCCTACGCAATGTGTTCATCATCCAACAAAAGTGTAGAGTATGCATTTATCTGTTCTGTTATGTGATCAATGTTGAGAGTGTCCACTAGTGAAAGTGTAATCCCTAGGCCTTGTTCCTAAATACTGCTGAGTTACTATTGCTTGTTTACTACTGTTTTACTCGTAGTTACTACTGCTTGCTTCGTTACTCGCAATACTACCACCATCAACTACACGCCGCAAGCTATTTTACGGCACCGTTGCTACTGCTCATACTATATTCATACCACCTGTATTTCACTATCTCTTCGCCGAACTAGTGCACCTATTAGGTGTGTTGGGGACACAAGAGACTTCTTGCTTTGTGGTTGCAGTGGTTGCATGAGAGGGATATCTTTGACCTCTTCCTCCCCGAGTTCGATAAACCTTGGGTGATCCACTTAAGGGAAACTTGCTGCTCGTTCTACAAACCTCTGCTCTTGGAGGCCCAACACCTGTCTACGGGAAAGGAGGGGGAACGTAGACATCAAGCACTTTTCGGCGCCGTTGCCGGGAGGAAAGGTAAAAGGCTCTCATACTACCGGTCTCGGGTAAAGTATTTTTCCGGCGCCGTCGTGTGTGTGCTCAAAGCTATTTCCTTTAGATCCTGCAATTGCATCTTGTTGTTTCTTGTTTACACTAGTTTGGCATAATGTACAAGAGTGAGCTTCTTATTCTGTTTCCTCGATTTAAAACATGGATTGTTTGATGCGAAAATTAAAAAACCTATGAAATCTTATTTGCATGCTGGTAGTAATATTAGTATGAACGCTTTGAACACCATTGTTGACAATGATATAGAAAGTTCTAAGCTTGGGGAAGCTGGTTTTCATGATATTTTTAGTCCCCCAAGCATTGAGGAGAAAATTTTCTTTGATGATACTTTGCCTCCTATTTGTGATGATTATAATGATAGTGGTCTTTTGGTGCCACCTACTATGGAGAGTAAATTTTGTTGTGATTATACTATGCCTCCTACACTTGATGAGAATAATAATGATAGCTACTTTGTTGAATTTGCTCCCACTACAACTAATAAAATTGACTATGCTTATGTGGAGAGTAATAATTTTATGCATGAGACTCATGATAAGAATGCTTTATGTGATAGTTATATTGTTGAGTTTGCTCATGATGCTACTGAAAGTTATTATGAGAGAGGAAAATATGGTTGTAGAAATTTTCATGTTACTAAAACACCTCTCTATGTGCTGAAATTTTTGAAGCTATACTTGTTTTATCTTCCTATGCTTGTTACTTTGCTCTTCATGAACTTGTTTATTTACAAGATTCCTATGCATAGGAAGCATGTTAGACTTAAATGTGTTTTGAATTTGCCTCTTGATGCTCTCTTTTGCTTCAAATACTATTTCTTGCGAGTGCATCATTAAAGCTAGCTGAGCCCATCTTAATGGCTATAAAGAAAGAACTTCTTGGGAGATAACCCATGTGTTATTTTGCTACAGTACTTTGTTTTATATTTGTGTCTTGGAAGTTGTTTACTACTGTAGCAACCTCTCCTTATCTTAGTTTTGTGTTTTGTTGTGCCAAGTAAAGTCTTTGATAGTAAAGTAAGTACTAGATTTGGATTACTGCGCAGAAACAGATTTCTTTGCTGTCACGAATCTGGGTCTAATTCTCTGTAGGTAACTCAGAAAATTATGCCAATTTACGTGAGTGATCCTCAGATATGTACGCAACTTTCATTCAATTTGAGCATTTTCATTTGAGCAAGTCTGGTGGCCTAATAAAATCCATCTTTACGGACTGTTCTATTTTGACAGATTCTGCCTTTTATTTCGCATTGCCTCTTTTGCTATGTTGGATGAATTTCTTTGATCCATTAATGTCCAGTAGCTTTATGCAATGTCCAGAAGTGTTAAGAATGATTGTGTCACCTCTGAACATGTTAATTTTTATTGTCCACTAACCCTCTAATGAGTTGTTTCGAGTTTGGTGTGGAGGAAGTTTTCAAGGGTCAAGAGAGGAGGATGATATACTATGATCAAGGAGAGTGAAAAGCTCTAAGCTTGGGGATGCACCCGGTGGTTCATCCCTGCATATATCAAGAAGACTCAAGCGTCTAAGCTTGGGGATGCCCAAGGCATCCCCTTCTTCATCGACAACATTATCAGGTTCCTTCTCTTGAAACTATATTTTTATTCGGCCACATCTTATGTACTTTACTTGGAGCGTCTGTGTGTTTTTGTTTTTGTTTTGTTTGAATAAAATGGATCCTAGCATTCATGCTTGTATGGGAGAGATACACGCTCCGCTGTAGCATATGGACACATATGTCCTTGGTTTCTACTCATAATATTCATGGCGAAGTTTCTCCTTCGTTAAATTGTTATATGGTTGGAATTGGAAAATGATACATGTAGTAATTGCTATAAATGTCTTGGGTAATGTGATACTTGGCAATTGTTGTGCTCATGTTTAAGCTCTTGCATCATATACTTTGCACCCATTAATGAAGAAATACATAGAGCATGCTAAAATTTGGTTTGCATATTTGGTTTCTCTAAGGTCTAGATAATTTCTAGTATTGAGTTTGAACAACAAGGAAGACGGTGTAGAGTCTTATAATGTTTACAATATGTCTTTTATGTGAGTTTTGCTGTACTAGTTCATCCTTGTGTTTGTTTCAAATAAGCCTTGCTAGCCTAAACCTTGTATCGAGAGGGAATACTTCTCATGCATCCAAAATACTTGAGCCAACCACTATGCCATTTGTGTCCACCATACCTACCTATACTACATGGTATTTTCCCGCCATTCCAAAGTAAATTTCTTGAGTGCTACCTTTAAAATTCCATCATTCACCTTTGCAATATATAGCTCATGGGACAAATAGCTTAAAAACTATTGTGGTATTGAATATGTAATTATGCACTTTATCTCTTATTAAGTTGCTTGTTGTGCGATAACCATGTTTACTGGGAACGCCATCAACTCATTGTTGAATTTCATGTGAGTTGCTATGCATGTTCGTCTTGTACGAAGTAAGGGCGATCTACACTGAGTTGAATGGTTTGAGCATGCATATTGTGAGAGAAGAACATTGGGCCGCTAACTAAAGCCATGATTCATGGTGGAAGTTTCGAGTTTTGGACAAATATCCTCAAATCTCTAATGAGAAAAGAATTAATTGTTGTCAAATGCTTAAAGCATTAAAAGAGGAGTCCATTATCCATTGTCTATGTTGTCCCGGTATGGATGTCTAAGTTGAGAATAATCAAAAGCGAGAAATCCAAATGCGAGCTTTCTCCTTGGACCTTTGTACAGGCGGCATAGAGGTACCCCTTTGTGAAACTTGGTTAAAGCATATGTATTGCGGTGATAATCCAGGTAGTCCAAGCTAATTAGGACAAGGTGCGAGCACTATTAGTACACTATGCATGAGGCTTGCAACTTATAAGATATAATTTACATGATGCATATGCTTTATTACTACCGTTGACAAAATTGTTTCATGTTTTCAAAATCAAAGCTCTAGCACAAATATAGCAATCGATGCTTTTCCTCTATGAGGACCATTCTTTTACTTTCAATGTTGAGTCAGTTCACCTATTTCTATCCACCTCAAGAAGCAAACACTTGTGTGAACTGTGCATTGATTCTTACATACTTGCTTATTGCACTTATTATATTACTCTATGTTGACAATATCCATGAGATATATATGTTACAAGTTGAAAGCAACCGCTGAAACTTAATCTTCTTTTGTGTTGCTTCAATATCTTTACTTTGAATTATTGCTTTATGAGTTAACTCTTATGCAAGACTTATTGATGCTTGTCTTGAAGTGCTATTCATGAAAAGTCTTTGCTTTATGATTCACTTGTTTACTCATGTCATACACATTGTTTTGATCGCTGCATTCTCTACATATGCTTTACAAATAGTATGATCAAGTTTATGATGGCATGTCACTCCAGAAATTATCTTTGTTATCGTTTTACCCGCTCGGGACGAGCAGAACTAAGCTTAGGGATGCTGATACGTCTCCAACGTATCGATAATTTCTTGTGTTCCATGCCACATTATTGATGTTATCTACATGTTATATGCACACTTTATGTCATATTCGTGCATTTTACGGAACTAACCTATTAACAAGATGCCGAAGTGCCGGTTCATGTTTTCTGCTGTTTTTGGTTTCAGAAATCCTAGTAACGAAATATTCTCGGAATCGGACGAAATCAACGCCAAAGATCTTAGAATCCCCGGAAGCATCCGGAACACACGAGAGGGACCGGAGGGGGCACGGGCCCGCCACACCATACCTGGCGCGGCCTAGGGGGCCCGCGCCCCTAGGGTTTGGCCAGCCCTTCGACCCCCACGGCGCCGCCTCTTCGCCTATAAGAAGCCCCTGGATCGAGAAAACCCGATACCAATTGACGAAACCCACGAAACCTTCCGGAGCCGCCGCCATCGCGAAGCCAAGATGCGGGGGACGGGATCTCCGTTCCGGCACGCTGCCGGAGCGGGGAAGTGCCCCGGAAGGCTTCTCCATCGACACCGCTGCCATCTCCACCGCCATCTTCATCACCGCTGCTTGCTCCCATGAGGAGGAGTAGTTCTCCATCGAGGCTCGGGGCTGTACCGGTAGCTATGTGGTTCATCTCTCTCCTATGTGCTTCAATACAATAATCTCATGAGCTGCCTTACATGATTGAGATTCATATGATGATGCTTGTAATCTAGATGTCATTATGCTAGTCAAGTGGGTTTTACTTATGTGATCTCCGGAGACTCCTCGTCCCACGTGTGTAAAGGTGACAGTGTGTGCACCGTGTGGGTCTCTTAGGCTAGATTTCACAGAATACTTATTCACTGTTGAATGGCATAGTGAGGTGCTTATTTATATCTCTTTATGATTGCAATGTGTTTGTATCACAATTTATCTATGTGCTACTCTAGTGATGTGTTATTAAAGTAGTTTTATTCCTCCTGCACGTGTGCAAAGGTGACAGATGCGTGCACCGTGTTAGTACTTGGTTTATGCTATGATTATGATCTCTTGTAGATTATGAAGTTAACTATTGCTATGATATATTGATGTGATCTATTCCTCCTACATATGCATGAAGGTGACAGTGTGCATGCTATGCTAGTACTTGGTTTAGTCTCGTTGATCTATCTTACACTAAAGGTTACTAAAACATGAGCATTATTGTGGAGCTTGTTAACTCCGGCATTGAGGGTTCGTGTAATCCTACGCAATGTGTTCATCATCCAACAAAAGTGTAGAGTATGCATTTATCTATTCTGTTATGTGATCAATGTTGAGAGTGTCCACTAGTGAAAGTGTAATCCCTAGGCCTTGTTCCTAAATACTGCTGAGTTACTACTTGCTTGTTTACTACTACTTGCGTTACTCACTGCTTGAGTTACTACTGCTTGTTTCTTGTTTCTCTGCGTTACTACTGCTGCAATACCACCACCATCAACTACACGCCAAGCGCTTTTACGGCACCGTTGCTACTGCTCATACTTATTTATACCACCTGTATTTCACTATCTCTTCGCCGAACTAGTGCACCTATTTGGTGTGTTGGGGACACAAGAGACTTCTTGCTTTGTGGTTGCGGGGTTGCATGAGAGGGATATCTTTGACCTCTTCCTCCCTGAGTTCGATAAACCTTGGGTATCCACTTAAGGGAAACTTGCTGCTGTTCTACAAACCTCTGCTCTTGGAGGCCCAACACTGTCTACAGGAAAGGAGGGGGAACGTAGACATCAGAAGTCAAGCATGAAGAGAAGTGGTTTTGGGTTTCAAACATGGAAATTTCAAAAACCTCCCAAAAACTTCATTTTA
>NC_061514.1:18214794-18387727 GCF_022539505.1 Lolium rigidum | reverse complement strand
TTCCCTCATATCTTCATCATTTAATTCAATCATACCACTCTACTTCAATATTGGTGTTGGGGTTGGTTCAGGTGTAGTCCAATCATCATCGGTAATTATATTGTTTCCTTTACACACATTGCTTAATGCGATAATCTGTTGCTTGCAACTTAATATTGAAAGGGGTTCAGACGATAACCAGAAGGTAGATTATTAGTCATAAACGCAATTGGATTACGGTCTATGTATTATTTTCTAATGCCCAAACGAACCTCATAGCTGTATGGTCGATATTCCATCAATTTCCCAGCTGTAATTTGTTCACCCATCATGTTATTTATCTTTATGGAGAGACACCTCTAGTGAACTGTGGACCCCGCTCCTTTCCTTTACACTGATAAATTCAACCTGTGCAATCTTGTTCTGTTACTTACTGCAAAGCTCTATTCTCTTTAATTAATGCAAACATCTCCTTCCACTCGATACATTTAATCCTTTGTGTTCAGCAAAACCGGTGAGATTGACAACCTCACTGTAAGTTGGGGCAAAGTATTTTGGTTGTGTCGTGTGCAGGTTCCACTTTGTTGCTGACGCCGGTAGTGCACTCTGCCACTAGCCAGCTAGCAACACCTTCAAAATTCACACCTTTCTCCTACTGGTCTATTAAACCTTGGTTTCTTACTAAAGGAAAACTTGCTACTGTGCTCATAACACCTTCCTCTTGGGGTTCCCCAATTGTGTGAATTCCGCGTAACGATAAGCACCATCAAGCTCTTTTTCTAGCGCCGTTGCCGAGGAACTGAAGAGAAGTTACACCACCGAGATTGCCAACTCCCACGACAACTGCACACCATCATCCTTCTCCTTGTTCCAGCGGGTAGCGGAAGTACTAGATCCTCCTCGAATCCCTGCAGCACGACGGCGTGGTGACGGTGGTGGTGGAGATCTCCTGTAGGGCTTCGTCGTAGCCGTGCGATAGAGAGGTGGAGGAGGGTGTGGCGCTAGGCTTTGGGAGAGAGTGAGGGGTGCGGCCAAGGGCAGCCTTGATGTGGCCGGCCAGCCCTCCTCTCCTCCTCTTTATATATTTGGAACACCCAAGGGTTCAAACCTACTACTCCTAGGAGTTCTAGTGCAAACCTTCCATAAAATCACATAGTCAAACCTAGTCAAAGGTGGACTTGGGGTGGGACTTTCCCCCTTTCCTTGTGGGTTGGCCGGCCAAGGAGGTGGAGGCCACCATGGATTCCACCTTCCTCCTTTGTGGGTCGGCTAGGCTGGTGGAGTCCCCCTGCCATAGTGAAATATTCCAGACGACTCTAGAACCTTCCATAAATTCACCGGACTATCTCCAAACTTGGAATATGACTTCCCATATTTGAATCTTATTCTCCGGACCATTCCAGAACTCCTCGTGGTGTCCTGGATCCCATCCGAGACTCCGAACAACATTCAGTCTCCATTTCAAATTCCATATCTACTTAAACAACATCGAACCTTAAGTGTGTCACCCTATGGTTCGCGAACTATGCAGACATGACCGAGACACTTCTCTGATCAATAACCAATAGCGGGACCTAGAGATCCACAATGGTTTCATATTCAATGAGGACTTCGTGATAACCATTAAAATACGAGACGATTCCGTTTGTCGCGCGATACTTTATTTATCCGAGGTTCGATCTTATGTATCTCTATACCTAGTTCAACCTCGTTGCCGATAAGTACTCTTTACTCGTACCGTGAAATGACATCCCTTGTGACCTAGTCACATGCTTGCAAGCTAATTGGATGACATTCCACCGAGAGGGCCCGGAGTATATATATCCGACATTTGGATGGACAAATCCCACTCTTGATCCATGCGCTTCAACCCATACTTTCAGAATACTTAATGCCACCTTCATAACCACCCATTTACGAAGTAGTGTTTGATGTCATCAAAGCATCCATCCGGAGTGAGTGATTAACACGATCTCATGGTCGAAGGATTAGGTTACTATGTATATTAAAGCTTGTAGCAAAACAAACTTAATGACTTGATCATATGCTATGCTTACTATGGGTGTGTATCCATCACATCATTCTCTTAATGACATGATCTTGTTATTAATAACATCCAATGTTCATGATCACGAAACTATGATCATCTATTAATCAACAAGCTAGTTTAACAAGAGGCTTACTAGGGACTCTCTTATGTTTACAAATCACGCAAGTATTAATGTTTCCGGTTAATACAATTATAGCATGGGATGTAAACATTTATAATGAACACTAAGATATAAAAATAACCACTTTATTATTGCCTCTTTGGCATATCTCCAACAGAAACATCTATCAGACTTTGCTAGTGTATTTTATCTTCAGTTTACCGGACCTATCTAGTTTACTTTTAAGGGGGTTGTGTTCAATGATGGAAATAGGCCAGGGTTAATGTTTCACCTGCAGCTATGCATACATATATAAATAAAGCGCATATGTGTAACAAATAAAATAGAGATAAGAGATATGTCTACGCATGCTTCTATTCTTGTAAACAGTGTTGGGCCTCCAAGTGCAGAGGTTTGTAGAGCAGCAACAAGTTTCCCTTAAGTGGATCACCCAAGGTTTATCGAACTCAAGGAGGTAGAGGTCAAAGATATCCCTCTCAAGCCACCCTGCAATTAAGATACAAGAAGTCTCTTGTGTCCCAACCACACACAATACACTTGTCAGGTGTATAGGTGCACTAGTTCGGCGAAGAGATAGTGAAATACAAGTAATATGGATGATTATGAGTGGTAATTACAATCTGAAATAAAAATGGCAGCAATCAAACATGTAGCATAACTGGTTATAAACGGTGTTTCAATGCTTAGAAACAAGTCCTAGGGATCATACTTTCACTAGTGGACACTCTCAACAATGATATCATAATTGAATACATAAATATAATCTCTTCACTATGCTACTCTGAACTACTCCCTGGTTGGATAACGAACACCAATTCACTGCGTAGGGCTACAAAAGCACTCCTTAAAGTTCACGTTCCAAATCTAGGGATACCCCGCGCTATCACTTTGAGTATCCAAATATAGTACTAACAAACACCACAATTTATAAGTATTTCTATAAAATTTAGCCTACGAGACACACACGGTGTGCACACTATCACCTTCACACTGTGGGACAAGGTGTCTCCGGAGATCACATAATAAAACCACTTGAGTAGCATAATAGATGAAGAGTAACATCTACTTATTCAACTAGATTACAAAGCTCATGATCACATAAAGATCATGGGAGGGAGAGATAAACCACATAGCTACCGGTAAAGCCGTCGGCCTCGGGGGAGAACTACTCCCTCCTCATCATGGGAGTCAGCAACATCGATGAAGATGGCGGTGGAGTCGATGGAGATTGCTCTACGAGCAATTCCCCGTCCCGGCAGGGTATAGGAACATAGACTTATGTCCCCCGAAACTTGTCTTCGACGGCGGCAGAGCTACAGGATTTTTCGTGGATCGAGGCTGGTTGATTTAGGGTTTTCGCTTCGAGAGGCAATTTATAGGCGGAAGGGCGAGGTCGGGGGGGGGCGCCCGAGGGGCCCACACCACCCCTAGGCGCGGACAGGGAGGGGGCCGCACCCAGGTATGGTGTGGCCGTCTCGGCGGCCTCCTCCGTCTTTGCTTTGGACTCCGTCTTTGGGTCGAGAAAAATAAGAACTTTGACTTTCGTATCGTCCAATTCCGAGAATATTACATGTACAACTTTTCTGAAAGACAAAAACAACAGAGAACAGGAACTAGCACTGTGGCATCTTGTCAATAGGTTAGTTCCAGAAAATGCATAAAAATGCCACGAAGTGTAAACAAAACATATAGAAATTGGTGTAAAACAAGCATGAAGCATCAAAAATTATAGATACGTTTGCAAAGTATCATCACACATCCGTAAATACCCTTACCCCTAAAGCCAGAGGTGACAAGAGCCTAATGGTCCAACCATTGTCCTTACAGCCTGATACGTCTCCAACGTATCGATAATTTCTTATGTTCCATGCTACTTTATTGATGATACCTACATGTTTTATGCACATTATATGTCGTATTTACGCATTTTCTGGAACTAACCTATTAACAAGATGTCGAAGAGCCAGTTGCTGTTTTCTGCTGTTTTTGGTTTCAGAAATCCTAGTAACGAAATATTCTCGGAATTTGACGAAATCACCGCCCAGGGTCCTATTTTTGCACGAAGCTTCCAGAAGACCGAAAGGGATAAGAAGTGGGGAGACGAGGCGCCGCCACCATAGGGCCGCGCGGCCAGAGGGGGGCCCGCGCCGCCCTATGGTGTGGGCCCCTCGTCAGCCCCCCTGACCTACCCTTTCGCCTACAAATAGCCTCCGTCGCGAAAACCCCAGTACCGAGAGCCACGATACGGAAAACCTTCCAGAGACGCCGCCGCCGCGAATCCCATCTCGGGGGATTCAGGATATCGCCTCCGGCACCCTGCCGGAGAGGGGATTCATCTCCCGGAGGACTCTACACCGCCATGGTCGCCTCCGGAGTGATGAGTGAGTAGTTCACCCCTGGACTATGGGTCCATAGCAGTAGCTAGATGGTCGTTGATGCGCGTAGATGTACACGTCCGTTGGGAACCCCAAGAGGAAGGTATGATGCGCACAGTGGCAAGTTTTCCCTCAGTATGAAACCAAGGTTTAATCGAACCAGTAGGAGCCAAGAAGCACGTTGAAGGTTGATGGTCGCGAAATGTGATGCGGCGCAACACCGGGATTCCGGCGCCAACGCGGAACCTGCACAACAAAACCAAAGTACTTTGCCCCAACGAAACAGATGAGGTTGTCAATCTCACCGGCTTGCTGTAACAAAGGATTAAACGTATCGAGTGGAAGATGTTTGCAAAGAAAACAGTAAACACAATTGCAGTAGATTGAATGCTATGTAAAGAATAGGACCGGGGTCCACAGTTCACTAGAGGTGTCTCTCCCATAAGATAAAGTATGTTGGGTGAACAAATTACAGTCGGGCAATTGACAAATAGAGAAAGGCATAACAATGCATATACATGATATGATAAATATAGTGAGATTTAATCCGGGCATTACGACAAAGTACATAGACCGCCATCCAACTGCATCTATGCCTAAAAAGTCCACCTTCAGGTTATCATCCGAACCCCCTCCAGTATTAAGTTGCAAAGCAACAGACAATTGCATTAAGTATGGTGCGTAATGTAATCAACAACTACATCCTTAGACATAGCATCAATGTTTTATCCCTAGTGGCAACAAGCACATCACAACCTTAGAACCTCACTGTCACGATCCCGGATTCAATGAAGGCATGAACCCACTATCGAGCATAAATACTCCCTCTTGGAGTTAAGAGCAAAAACTTGGCCGAGCCTCTACTAATAACGGAGAGCATGCAAGATCATAAACAACACATAAACAATAGATTGATAATCACCATAATCATAGTACTCTCTATCCATCGGATCCCGACAAACACAACATATAGAATTACATATAGATGATCTTGATCATGTTAGGCAGCTCACAAGATCCAACAATGAAGCACAACAAGGAGAAGACGACCATCTAGCTACTGCTATGGACCCATGGTCCAGGGGTGAACTACTCACTCATCACTCCGGAGGCGATCATGGCGATGAAGAATCCTCCGGGAGATGAATCCCCTCTCCGGCGAGGTGCCGGAGGCGATCTCCGGAATCCCCGAGATGGGATTCGCGGCGGCGGCGTCTCTGTAAGGTTTTCCGTATCGTGGCTCTCGGTACTGGGGGTTTCGCGACGGAAGCTTTAAGTAGGCGGAGGGTCAACGCGGGGGGCCACACGAGGGGCCCAGGGGGCAGGGCCGCACGGCCAAGGGCCTGGCCGCGCCGGCCTCCCCTCTGGCCGCCTCGTGGCCCCACTTCGTTATCTCTTCGGTCTTCCGGAAGCTTCGTGCAAAAATAGGACCCCGGGCGAAAGTTTCGTCCAATTCCGAGAATATTTCTTTACTAGGATTTCTGAAACCAAAAACAGCGAAAACAAAGAATTGGCTCTTCGGCATCTTGTTAATAGGTTAGTTCCAGAAAATGCATAAATATGGCATATAATGTGCATAAAACATGTAGGTATCATCAATAAAGTAGCATGGAACATAAGAAATTATCGATACGTTGGAGACGTATCAGCATCCCCAAGCTTAGTTACTGCTCGTCCCGAGCGAGGTAAAACGATAACAAAGATAATTTCTGAAGTGACATGCCATCATAATCTTGATCATACTATTTGTAAACATATGTAATGAATGCAGCGATCAAAACAAAGGTAATGACATGAGTAAACAACTGAATCATATAGCAAAGACTTTTCATGAATAGTACTTTCAAGACAAGCATCAATAAGTCTTGCATAAGAGTTAACTCATAAAGCAATAAATCAAAGTAAAGGTATTGAAGCAACACATAGGAAGATTAAGTTTCAGCGGTTGCTTTCAACTTGTAACATGTATATCTCATGGATATTGTCAACATAAAGTAATATAACAAGTGCAATATGCAAGTATGTAGGAATCAATGCACAGTTCACACAAGTGTTTGCTTCTTAAGGTGGAAGGAGATAGGTAAACCGACTCAACAATAAAAGTAAAAGAATGGTCCTTCAAAGAGGAAAGCATCGATTGTCTGTATTTGTGCTAGAGCTTTTATTTTGAAAACATGAAAAGAGCATAAAAGTAAAATTTTGAGAGGTGTTTGTTGTTGTCAACGAATGGTAGCGGGTACTCTAACCCCCTTGCCAAACAAACCTTCAAAGAGCGGCTCCCATTTTATTTTATTTTTGGGTGGCACTCCTTCCAACCTTTCTTTCACAAACCATGGCTAACCGAATCCTCGGGTGCCTCGCCAACAATCTCATACCATGAAGGAGTGCCTTTTTATTTTAGTTTTATTTAGATGACACTCCTCCCCACCTTTGCTTTCTCAAGCCATGGCTAACCGAATCCTTCGGGTGCCGTCCAACAATCACATACCATGGAGGAGTGTCTATTTTTGTTAATTAATTTGGGACTGGGAATCCCATTGCCAGCTCTTTTTGCAAAATTATTGGATAAGCGGATGAAGCCACTAGTCCATTGGTGAAAGTTGCCCAACAAGATTGAAAGATAAACACCACATACTTCCTCATGAGCTATAAAACATTGACACAAATTGAGGAGCATTTTGAATTGTTTAAAGGTAGCACTCAAGCAATTTACTTTGGAATGGCGGAGAAATACCATGTAGTAGGTAGGTATGGTGGACACAAATGGCATAGTAGTTGGCTCAAGGATTTTGGATGCATGAGAAGTATTCCCTCTCAATACAAGGTTTAGGCTAGCAAGGTTTATTTGAAGCAAACTCAAGGATGAACAAGTGCAGCAAAACTCACATAAAAGACATATTGTAAACATTATAAGACTCTACACTGTCTTCCTTGTTGTTCAAAACTCAATACTAGATATTATCTAGACCTTAGAGAGACCAAATATGCAAATCAAATTTTAACAAGCTCTATGTATTTCTTCATTAATGGGTGCAAAGCATATGATGCAAGAGCTTAAACATGAGCACAACAATTACCAAGTATCACATTATCCAAGACATTTTAGAATTACTACATGTAGCATTTTCCAATTCCAACCATATAACAATTTAACGAAGAAGAAACTTCGCCTTGAACATTATGAGTAAAGCCTAAGGACACATGTGTCCATATGCAACAACGGAGCGTGTCTCTCTCCCACAAAGTAAATGCTAGGATCCATCTTATTCAAACAAAAACAAAAACGAAAACAAACCGACGCTCCAAGTAAAGAACACAAGATGTGATTGAATAAAAATATAGTTTCGGGGCAGGAACCCGATGATGTTGTCGATGAAGAAGGGGATGCCTTGGGCATCCCCAAGCTTAGACGCTTGAGTCTTCTTAAAATATGCAGGGGTGAACCACGGGGGCATCCCCAAGCTTAGAGCTTTCACTCCTCTTGATCATAGTATATCATTCTCCTCTCTTGACCCTTGAAAACTTCCTTCACACCAAACTTCAAGCAAACTCATTAGAGGGTTAGTGCATGATTAATAATTCATACATTCCGAGGTGACACAATCATTATTTTCACTTCTGGACATTGCATAATGCTACTGGACATTAGTGGATCAAAGAAATAAATCCAACATAGCAAAAGAGGCAATGCGAAATAAAAGACAGAATCTGTCAAAAACAGAACAGTCCGTAAAGACGAATTTAAATCTGGCACCAGACTTGCTCAAATGGAAAAACTCAAAACTAATGAAAGTTGCGTACATATCTGAGGATCACGCTCGTAAATTGGCAGATTTTTTCGAATTTTCTACAGGGAACTGTGCCCAGATTCGTGACAGACAGCAATGCTGTTTCTGCGCAGCGATCCCAAATATAACATCAACTTTGACATAGAAACTTTACTTGGCACATAAACATGATAAGGAGAGGTTGCTACAGTAGTAAACAACTTCCAAGACTCAACAAAACAAAAAATTGCTGTAGGTAAAAACATGGGTTGTCTCCCATAAGCGCTTTTCTTTAACGCCTTTCAGCTAGGCGCAGAAAGTGCAAATCAAGTAACATCGAGAGTAGAAGAATCAACATCATTACCAGGGGTGTTGGGAGTTTTCTCAACCAAGCATAGTATATTTGATATATAAGTTTTAGCGTCTCCCTTTTCATTAGTCTTGGGCTTGCTACTCTCATCGAACAAATTTTCAGGAATAAGCCAAGCATAGTTATTTTCTAGTGCATCATTCATAGCTAGGAGTTTACATGGTATTGGTGCTTTGATCTCCCCACCATCATTAATATTATTAGTGTACCTTATTCTATCCATGTCCATTTTTTCAAGGAGACCAATAAAATTGGTATGAGAGCCTAGCATATTAAATTTAGCAAAAACCTTTCTAGCCTCTCTTGCTAATCCCCCAAATTCTCTAAGAAGAGTTTCTAAAACAAAATCTTTCTTTTCCCCTTCTTCCATATCACCAAGTGTAAGAAACATGTGTTGGATTATAGGATTGAGATTAACAAATTTAGTTTCCAACATGCGAACTAAAGCAGCAGCAATTTCATAGGTAGGTGCAAGTTCTACCAAGTGTCTATCTTCAAAATCTTCAGTAATACTAACATGATTGAAAAATTCTTCTATATTATTTCTCCCAACTATGGACCCACGTCCTACCGGTATGTCTTTTGTGGTGAAATTAAAAGGAAACATGATGCAATAAGCAAAAAGTAAACTAGGCAAACAAAGTAAATACAAGTAACTAATTTTTTTTGTGTTTTCAATATAGAGAGCAAGACAATAAATAAAGTAAAACTAGCAACTAATTTTTTTGTATTTTGTTTAGGTGCAGCAAACAAAGTAGTAAATAAAATAAAGCAAGACAAAAACAAAGTAAAGAGATTGAGAAGTGGAGACTCCCCTTGCAGCGTGTCTTGATCTCCCCGGCAACGGCGCCAGAAAAAGTGCTTGATGCGCGTAGATGTACACGTCCGTTGGGAACCCCAAGAGGAAGGTATGATGCGCACAGTGGCAAGTTTTCCCTCAGTATGAAACCAAGGTTTAATCGAACCAGTAGGAGCCAAGAAGCACGTTGAAGGTTGATGGTCGCGAAATGTGATGCGGCGCAACACCAGGGATTCCGGCGCCAACGCGGAACCTGCACAACAAAACCAAAGTACTTTGCCCCAACGAAACAGTGAGGTTGTCAATCTCACCGGCTTGCTGTAACAAAGGATTAAACGTATCGAGTGGAAGATGTTTGCAAAGAAAACAGTAAACACAATTGCAGTAGATTGAATGCTATGTAAAGAATAGGACCGGGGTCCACAGTTCACTAGAGGTGTCTCTCCCATAAGATAAAGTATGTTGGGTGAACAAATTACGGTCGGGCAATTGACAAATAGAGAAAGGCATAACAATGCATATACATGATATGATAAATATAGTGAGATTTAATCCGGGCATTACGACAAAGTACATAGACCGCCATCCAACTGCATCTATGCCTAAAAAGTCCACCTTCGAGGTTATCATCCGAACCCCTCCAGTATTAAGTTGCAAAGCAACCGACAATTGCATTAAGTATGGTGCGTAATGTAATCAACAACTACATCCTTAGACATAGCATCAATGTTTTATCCCTAGTGGCAACAGCACATCCACAACCTTAGAACCTACTCGTCACGATCCCAGCATTCAATGAAGGCATGAACCCACTATCGAGCATAAATACTCCCTCTTGGAGTTAAGAGCAAAAACTTGGCCAGAGCCTCTACTAATAACGGAGAGCATGCAAGATCATAAACAACACATAAACAATAGATTGATAATCACCATAATCATAGTACTCTCTATCCATCGGATCCCGACAAACACAACATATAGAATTACATATAGATGATCTTGATCATGTTAGGCAGCTCACAAGATCCAACAATGAAGCACAACAAGGAGAAGACGACCATCTAGCTACTGCTATGGACCCATGGTCCAGGGGTGAACTACTCACTCATCACTCCGGAGGCGATCATGGCGATGAAGAATCCTCCCGGGAGATGAATCCCCTCTCCGGCAGGGTGCCGGAGGCGATCTCCGAATCCCCGAGATGGGATTCGCGGCGGCGGCGTCTCCGTAAGGTTTTCCGTATCGTGGCTCTCGGTGCTCGGGGGTTTCGCGACGGAAGCTTTAAGTAGGCGGAGGGTCAACGCGGGGGGCCACACGAGGGGCCCAGAGGGCAGGGCCGCGCGGCCAAGGGCCTGGCCGCGCCGGCCTCCCCTCTGGCCGCCTCGTGGCCCCACTTCGTTAGCTCTTCGGTCTTCTGGAAGCTTCGTGCAAAAATAGGACCCTGGGCGAAAGTTTCGTCCAATTCCGAGAATATTTCTTTACTAGGATTTCTGAAACCAAAAACAGCAGAAAACAGCAACTGGCTCTTCGGCATCTTGTTAATAGGTTAGTTCCAGAAAATGCATAAATATGACATATAATGTGCATAAAACATGTAGGTATCATCAATAAAGTAGCATGGAACATAAGAAATTATCGATACGTTGGAGACGTATCAGTCGTCTTCTCCTAATTGTGCTTCATTTTTGGATCTTGTGAGCTGCCTAACATGATCAAGATCATCTATCTGTAATACTATATGTTGTGTTTGTCGGGATCCGATGGATAGAGAATACTATGTTATGGTGATTATCAATCTATTATTTATGTGTTGTTTATGATCTTGCATGCTCTCCATTATTAGTAGAGGCTCTGGCCAAGTTTTTGCTCTTAACTCCAAGAGGGGGTATTTATGCTCGATAGTGGGTTCATGCCTTCATTGACACCTGGGACAGTGACAGAAAGTTCTAAGGTTGTGATGTGCTGTTGCCACTAGGGATAAAACATTGATTCTATGTCTAAGGATGTAGTTGTCGATTACATTACGCACCATACTTAATGCAATTGTCCGTTGCTTTGCAACTTAATACCGAATGGGGTTCGGATGATAACCTCGAAGGTGGACTTTTTAGGCATAGATGCGGTTGGATGGCGGTCTATGTACTTTGTCGTAATGCCCGGATTAAATCTCACTATATTTATCATATCATGTACATGCATTGTTATGCCCTTCTCTATTTGTCAATTGCCCGACTGTAATTTGTTCACCCAACATGCTTTTATCTTATGGGAGAGACACCTCGAGTGAACTGTGGACCCCGGTCCTATTCTTTACATCGCATACAATCTACTGCAATACTTGTTTTACTGTTTTCTTGCAAACAATCATCTTCCACACAATACGGTTAATCCTTTGTTACAACAAGCCGGTGAGATTGACAACCTCACTGTTTTCGTTGGGGCAAAGTACTTGGGTTGTGTTGTGCAGGTTCCACGTTGGCGCCGGAATCCCTGTTGTTTCGCCGCATCACATTTCGCCACCATCAACCTTCAACGTGCTTCTTGGCTCCTCCTGGTTCGATTAAGCCTTGGTTTCTTTCTGAGGGAAAACTTGCTACTGTGCGCATCATACCTTCCTCTTGGGGTTCCCAACGAACGTGTGAGTTACACGCCATCAAGCTCTTTTTCTGGCGCCGTTGCCGGGGAGATCAAGACACGCTGCAACGGGAGTCTCCACTTCCCAATCTCTTTAGTTTGTTTTTGTCTTGCTTTATTTTATTTACTACTTTGTTTGCTGCACCTAAACAAAACACAAAAAAATTAGTTGCTAGTTTTACTTTATTTACTGTCTTGCTCTCTATATCAAAAACACACAAAAAAAATTAGTTACTTGCATTTACTTTATCTAGTTTGTTTTATTTACCGTTGCTAAAATGAATACCCCTGAAAATACTAAGTTATGTGACTTCACAAATGCAAATAATAATGATTTCCTATGCACACCTATTGCTCCACCTGCTACTACAGCAGAATTCTTTGAAATTAAACCTGCTTTACTCGAACCTGGTTATGAGAGATCAATTTTCTCGGTGTTAGTTCCGATGATGCTGCTGCCCATCTCAATAATTTTGTTGAACTTTGTGAAATGCAAAAGTATAAGGATGTAGATGGTGATATTATTAAATTGAAAGTGTTTCCTTTCTCATTAAGAGGAAGAGCTAAAGATTGGTTGCTATCTTTACCTAAGAATAGTATTGATTCATGGACTAAATGTAAGGATGCTTTTATTGGTAGATATTATCCTCCCGCTAAAATTATATCTTTGAGAAGTAGCATAATGAATTTTAAGCAATTAGATACTGAACATGTTGCTCAAGCATGGGAGAGAATGAAAACTTTGGTAAAGAATTGCCCAACCCATGGACTGACTACTTGGATGATCATCCAAACCTTCTATGCAGGACTAAATTTTTCTTCGCGGAATTTATTGGATTCAGCTGCGGGAGGTACCTTTATGTCCATCACTTTGGGGGCGGCTACAAAACTTCTTGATGATATGATGATAAATTACTCCGAATGGCACACGGAAAGAGCTCCACAAGGTAAGAAGGTAAATTCCGTTGAAGAAACCTCTTCCTTGAGTGATAAGATTGATGTGATTATGTCTATGCTTGTGAATGGTAGATCTAATGTTGATCCAAATAATGTTCCTTTAGCTTCATTGGTTGCTCAAGAAGAAAATGTTGATGTGAATTTCATTAAAAATAATAATTTCAACAACAATGCTTATAGGAACAATTCTGGTAATAACTATAGGCCATATCCTGCTAGTGGTAATGATTATGGTAATACTTATGGTAGATATGAGGAAAAGATGCTAGAAATTGAAAGATCCACTAAAAACTTTATGCAATCACAATATGAGCAAAATCAATTGTTTACTAAAACTATGAATGAACAATCTACCTTGTTGAAAAATATAGGAAATCAACTTGAAAACTTGAAAAGGGAGATTTCTGGTCTGCAAACTAAAATTTCAAATGCTGAAACCCGAATCTCATACATGTCCGCATCACAATCCTCTTTAATTAATAAAATGGCTGCTAAACCTGATGATATTGATAATAAGATTACTACTACAGCAAATGCCATCCAAGTTAGAATTAATGAGAATATAAGATTAATGGCTGAATTGCGAGCTAGGTGGGATAGAGAAGAAAATGAAAAACTAGCTAAAGAGAATAATGTAGCTAAAGTTTGGACTATTAACACCACTAGTAATGTTAATTCTTCACATGTTGCTGCACCTCCTACTATCAATGGTAAAATAATTGGTGTTGGCAATGTTTCTACTCCTAGTGCAAAGCGTACAAAACTGTCTGAAATTGCTAAAACTGCTGAAACTGCTTGTGATAAAACTGCTGAAATTTTTTCCAACCTTGGGAACAATGATCCCATTGCTGTAGCTCATAATGATTTAGATTTTGATGATTGCCACATCTCTGAAGTTATAAAGTTCTTGCAAAAACTTGCTAAAAGTCCTAATGCTAGTGCTATAAATTTAGCCTTTACAAAACATATTACAAATGCTCTCATAAAAGCTAGAGAAGAGAAACTAAAACTTGAAACTTCTATTCCTAGAAAGTTAGAAGATGGTTGGGAGCCCATCATTAAAATGAAATTCAATGACTTTGAATGTAATGCTTTATGTGATCTTGGTGCAAGTATTTCGTTATGCCTAAAAAGATTTATGATATGCTTGACTTGCCACCATTGAAGAATTGTTATTTGGATGTTAATCTTGCCGATAATGTTAAAAAGAAACCTTTGGGGAGGATTGATAATGTGCGCATTACGGTTAACAATAACCTTGTCCCCGCTGATTTTGTTGTCTTGGATATCGAATGCAATACATCTTGTCCTATTGTGTTGGGAAGACCTTTTCTTCGAACCGTTGGTGCTGTTATTGATATGAGGGAAGGTAATATTAAATATCAATTTCCTCTCAAGAAAGGTATGGCACACTTCCCTAGAAAGAGAATGAAGTTGCCTTTTGATTCTATTATTAGAACAAGTTATGATGTTGATGCTTCTACTCTTGATGTTACTTGATTTGCACTTTCGCGCCTAGCTGAAAGGCGTTAAAGAAAAGCGCTTATGGGAGACAACCCATGTTTTTACTACAGTACTTTGTTTTATATTTGAGTCCTGGAAGTTGTTTACTACTGTAGCAACCTCTCCTTATCATGTTTTTGTGCCAAGTAAAGTTTCTATGTCAAAGTTCATGTTATATTTGGGATCGCTGCGCAGAAACAGCATTGCTGTCTGTCACGAATCTGGGCACAAGTCTCTGTAGAAAATTCGAAAAAATCTGCCAATTTACGAGCGTGATCCTCAGATATGTACGCAACTTTCATTAGTTTTGAGTTTTTCCATTTGAGCAAGTCTGGTGCCATCTTAAAATTCGTCTTTACGGACTGTTCTGTTTTTGACAGATTCTGCCTTTTATTTCGCATTGCCTCTTTTGCTATGTTGGATGAATTTCTTTGATCCATTAATGTCCAGTAGCTTTATGCAATGTACAGAAGTGTAAAGAATGATTGTGTCACCTCTGAATGTGTGAATTATTAATTGTGCACTAACCCTCTAATGAGTTTGCTTGAAGTTTGGTGTGAAGGAAGTTTCAAGGGTCAAGAGAGGAGTATGATATACTATGATCAAGAGGAGTGAAAGCTCTAAGCTTGGGGATGCCCCCGTGGTTCACCCCTGCATATTTTAAGAAGACTCAAGCGTCTAAGCTTGGGGATGCCCAAGGCATCCCCTTCTTCATCGACAACATCATCAGGTTCCTCCCCTGAAACTATATTTTTATTCAATCACATCTTGTGCTCTTTGCTTGGAGCGTCGGTTTGTTTTTGTTTTTGTTTTTGTTTGAATAAAATGGATCCTATCATTCACTTTGTGGGAGAGAGATACGCTCCGCTGTTGCATATGGACAAATATGTCCTTAGGCTTTACTCATAATGTTCAAGGCGAAGTTTCTTCTTCGTTAAATTGTTATATGGTTGGAATTGGAAAATGCTACATGTAGTAATTCTAAATGTCTTGGATAATGTGATACTTGGAAATTGTTGTGCTCATGTTTAAGCTCTTGCATCATATGCTTTGCACCCATTAATGAAGAAATACATAGAGCTTGCTAAAATTTGATTTGCATATTTGGTCTCTCTAAGGTCTAGATAATATCTAGTATTGAGTTTTGAACAACAAGGAAGACGGTGTAGAGTCTTATAATGTTTACAATATGTATTTTATGTGAGTTTTGCTGCACCGGTTCATCCTTGAGTTTGCTTCAAATAACCTTGCTAGCCTAAACCTTGTATCGAGAGGGAATACTTCTCATGCATCCAAAATCCTTGAGCCAACCACTATGCCATTTGTGTCCACTATACCTACCTACTACATGGTATTTCTCCGCCATTCCAAAGTAAATTGCTTGAGTGCTACCTTTAAAATTCCATCATTCACCTATAGCTCATGGGACAAAATAGCCTTAAAAACTATCGTAGTATCGAATATGTACTTATGCACTTTATCTTTTATTAAGTTGCTTGTTGTGCGATAACCATGCTTCTGGGGAACGCCATCAACTATTCTTTGTTGAATATCATGTGAGTTGCTATGCATGTCCGTCTTGTACGAAGGATCTATCACCTTAATGATTGGAGCATGCAAATTGTTAGAGAAGAACATTGGGCCGCTAACTAAAGCCATGAATCATGGTTGAAGTTTCAGTTTTGAACATATATCCTCAATCTCATATGAGAATAATAATTGTTGCTACATGCTTATGCATTAAAGAGGAGTCCATTATCCGTTGTCCATGTTGTCCCGGTATGGATGTCTAAGTTGAGAATAATCAAAAGCGAGAAATCCAAAATGCGAGCTTTCTCCTTAGACCTTTGTACAGAGCGGCATGGAGGTACCCCTTTGTGACACTTGGTTGAAACATGGCATGCAAAGATCCGGTAGTCCAAACTAAGTAGGACGAGGTGCGGGCACTATTAGTATACTATGCATGAGGCTTGCAACTTGTAAGATATAATTTACATAACTCATATGCTTTATTACTACCGTTGACAAAATTGTTTCATGTTTTCAAAATAAAAGCTCTAGCACAAATACAGCAATCGATGCTTTCCTCTTTGAAGGACCATTCTTTTACCTTTATTGTTGAGTCAGTTTACCTATCTCCCTCCACCTTAAGAAGCAAACACTTGTGTGAACTGTGCATTGATTCCTACATACTTGCATATTGCACTTGTTATATTACTTTATGTTGACAATATCCATGAGATATACATGTTATAAGTTGAAAGCAACCGCTGAAACTTAATCTTCCTTTGTGTTGCTTCAATACCTTTTACTTTGATTTATTGCTTTATGAGTTAACTCTTATGCAAGACTTATTGATGCTTGTCTTGAAGTACTATTCATGAAAAGTCTTTGCTTTATGATTCAGCTTGTTTACTCATGTCATTACCATTGTTTTGATCGCTGCATTCATTACATATGTTTACAAATAGTATGATCAAGATTATGATGGCATGTCACTTCGTAAATTATCTTTGTTATCGTTTTACCTCGCTCGGGACGAGCATAACTAAGCTTGGGGATGCTGATACGTCTCCAACGTATCGATAATTTCTTATGTTCCATGCTACTTTATTGATGATACCTACATGTTTTATGCACATTATATGTCGTATTTACGCATTTTCTGGAACTAACCTATTAACAAGATGCCGAAGAGCCAGCTTGTCGTTTTCGCTGTTTTTGGTTTCAGAAATCCTAGTAACGAAATATTCTCGGAATTGGACGAAATCACCGCCCAGGGTCCTATTTTTGCACGAAGCTTCCAGAAGACCGAAAGGGATAAGAAGTGGGGCGACGAGGCGCCGCCACCATAGGGCCGCGCGGCCAGAGGGGGGCCCGCGCCGCCCTATGGTGTGGGCCCCTCGTCAGCCCCCCTGACCTACCCTTTCGCCTACAAATAGCCTCCGTCGCGAAAACCCCAGCACCGAGAGCCACGATACGGAAAACCTTCCGGAGACGCCGCCGCCGCGAATCCCATCTCGGGGATTCAGGAGATCGCCTCCGGCACCCCGCCGGAGAGGGGATTCATCTCCCGGAGGACTCTACACCGCCATGGTCGCCTCCGGAGTGATGAGTGAGTAGTTCACCCCCGGACTATGGGTCCATAGCAGTAGCTAGATGGTCGTCTTCTCCTAATTGTGCTTCATTGTTGGATCTTGTGAGCTGCCTAACATGATCAAGATCATCTATCTGTAATACTATATGTTGTGTTTGTCGGGATCCGATGGATAGAGAATACTATGTTATGGTGATTATCAATCTATTGTTTATGTGTTGTTTATGATCTTGCATGCTCTCCGTTATTAGTAGAGGCTCTGGCCAAGTTTTTGCTCTTAACTCCAAGAGGGGGTATTTATGCTCGATAGTGGGTTCATGCCTTCATTGACACCGGGACGAGTGACGTGAAAGTTCTAAGGTTGTGATGTGTCGTTGCCACTAGGGATAAAACATTGATTCTATGTCTAAGGATGTAGTTGTCGATTACATTACGCACCATACTTAATGCAATTGTCTCGTTGCTTTGCAACTTAATACCGAATGGGGTTCGGATGATAACCTCGAAGGTGGACTTTTTAGGCATAGATGCAGTTGGATGGCGGTCTATGTACTTTGTCGTAATGCCCGGATTAAATCTCACTATATTTATCATATCATGTACATGCATTGTTATGCCCTTCTCTATTTGTCAATTGCCCGACCGTAATTTGTTCACCCAACATGCTTTTATCTTATGGGAGAGACACCTCTAGTGAACTGTGGACCCCGGTCCTATTCTTTACATCGCATACAATCTACTGCAATACTTGTTTTACTGTTTTCTTGCAAACAATCATCTTCCACACAATACGGTTACTCCTTTGTTACAGCAAGCCGGTGAGATTGACAACCTCACTGTTTCGTTGGGGCAAAGTACTTGGGTTGTGTTGTGCAGGTTCCACGTTGGCGCCGGAATCCCTGTTGTTGCGCCGCATCACATTTCGCCACCATCAACCTTCAACGTGCTTCTTGGCTCCTCCTGGTTCGATTAAACCTTGGTTTCTTTCTGAGGGAAAACTTGCTACCGTGCGCATCATACCTTCCTCTTGGGGTTCCCAACGAACGTGTGAGTTACACGCCATCAAGCTCTTTTTCTGGCGCCGTTGCCGGGGAGATCAAGACACGCTGCAAGGGGAGTCTCCACTTCCCAATCTCTTTACTTTGTTTTTGTCTTGCTTTATTTTATTTACTACTTTGTTTGCTGCACCTAAACAAAACACAAAAAAATTAGTTGCTAGTTTTACTTTATTTACTGTCTTGCTCTCTATATCAAAAACACACAAAAAAATTAGTTACTTGCATTTACTTTATCTAGTTTGTTTTATTTACCGTTGCTAAAATGAATACCCCTGAAAATACTAAGTTGTGTGACTTCACAAATGCAAATAATAATGATTTCCTATGCACACCTATTGCTCCACCTGCTACTACAGCAGAATTCTTTGAAATTAAACCCGCTTTATCGAACCTCGGTTATGAGAGATCAATTTTCCGGTGTTAGTTCCGATGATGCTGCTGCCCATCTCAATAATTTTGTTGAACTTTGTGAAATGCAAAAGTATAAGGATGTAGATGGTGATATTATTAAATTGAAAGTGTTTCCTTTCTCATTAAGAGGAAGAGCTAAAGATTGGTTGCTATCTTTACCTAAGAATAGTATTGATTCATGGACTAAATGTAAGGATGCTTTTATTGGTAGATATTATCCTCCCGCTAAAATTATATCTTTGAGAAGTAGCATAATGAATTTTAAGCAATTAGATACTAAACATGTTGCTCAAGCATGGGAGAGAATGAAAACTTTGGTAAAGAATTGCCCAACCCATGGACTCGACTACTTGGATGATCATCCAAACCTTCTATGCAGGACTAAATTTTTCTTCGCGGAATTTATTGGATTCAGCTGCGGGAGGTACCTTTATGTCCATCACTTTGGGGCGGCTACAAAACTTCTTGATGATATGATGATAAATTACTCTGAATGGCACACGGAAAGAGCTCCACAAGGTAAGAAGGTAAATTCTGTTGAAGAAACATCTTCCTTGAGTGATAAGATTGATGTGATTATGTCTATGCTTGTGAATGGTAGATCTAATGTTGATCCAAATAATGTTCCTTTAGCTTCATTGGTTGCTCAAGAAAAAAATGTTGATGTGAATTTCATTAAAAATAATAATTTCAACAACAATGCTTATAGGAACAATTCTGGTAATTGTTATCACCAGAATGTGACCAAGTCAGAGGTGGGCCGCGATCAAGATGGACGTGAAGATTGTACGTGGAAGAAATACGTGAATCGGCCTTGTTTATCAAGTTTGGGCTTGTTAGCCCGTGTATCTTATATAGTAGGTTACGTAGAGATTAGAGTTTGTCTCGTGCACGGTTTAGTGCACGCCCACATTAGAAAGTCCCCTGGACTATAAATATGTATCTAGGGTTTATGGAATAAACAACAACCAACGTTCAACACAAACCAATCTCGGCGCATCGCCAACTCCTTCGTCTCGAGGGTTCCTCCGGTAGCACCATGCTGCCTAGATCGCATCTCGCGATCTAGGCAGCGACGAGCCTGCCTAGTTGTTCATGCGTTGCTCGTGCTCGAAGCCTTTTTGATGGCGAGCAACGTAGTTATCATAGATGTGTTAGGGTTAGCATTGTTCTTAGTATCATATGCTTTCGTAGTGCAACCCTTGCGCATCTAGCCGTCCTTGTACCTCATCATGGGTGCAGGGACGGCACCCCGCTTGATCATCGTTTGGTAGATCTGATCCGTTACGATCGCTCCTTGATTCATCAAGGATTAGTTTAATATCTGCAATAGTTAGGCCTTACAAAGGGTTGGAGGATCCAGCGGCATGCGGGGTGTAGTTTGCTGCCCCTAGACAGGACGTTCCGAGGATCAACCTAGTGTTGGTTTTTAGGCCTTGTCTAGGGCTGGCTTACGATTACCGTGCGTGAGCGCGAGGCCCAATCGTGAGTAGGATGATCCGATTATGCGGTGAAAACCCCAGATCGTCGTGGATCTCATACGCTTCATCTTGATCAAGCAGGACCACCACATATTCGGCCACCTTGGACGAATCGTGGGTGGATCGGCTCCATGAGCCGATTCACGGGATAACCCGAGAGCCGATCGAGGCTCTTATTCAACGTGTACGTGTGTGCCCCGCAGAAACTATGCGAGGCATCATCCACACCTTCCCGACCAGGTATAGGTCGGGTGGCACGCCCTTGCAATTTGCATCGGCGCGCGACCGGGAGGCTTTGCGGGCCGTCGCTCCGAGGGACCGGGGCCAGCCGCAGCCCTAGTTGTTCCCGGCTCTACGGTGTTGACCGATCACCGCCCGCCGGTGGGTTTCTGACGTCAACACATTCTGGCACGCCTGGTGGGACAAGCTTCAACATCCACGACATCCACCACATCGCCATCTACATCCAAGATGGCGGAAGAGACTCCAGTCACTTACGAGGACCTCACTGGCGAGCTCAAGAAGAAGTATGACGAGGTCAAAGCTGTCCTCGAAGCCGACCTAATCGGCTCTTTCCACAGGACCCGTTCCCATGGCATCAGATGGAAGGGGTTCTCACCCGAAGGCGCGCTTGATGGAGTGGACCTATCCACCCCGTCAGAAGAACGCACCAGGTCGCTGCGTCAGGAGATCCCTCAAGGATACGCGTGCACGTATGTGCCAGATTGTGGCAACTGGCCACTCTCGAACCAGGCCACAACATCGGGGACTCCAGCAAAAACAGGAGGAGCGTCAGAAACAGAGCTCGAGAAGCAGACGTGGCTAGCCAAGTACGCCACCCCGACAAAACTCCCGAGCCCAGCTCCTGCAGTTGGCTCAGAGCCAGAAAAACAAGCATGGCTGGTTAAGTACGCCACTCCAACGAGCCTTCGGGGTTCAAGCACTCGCAGCCATCACCGCGGATCAAATTTGTACGATCCTGAAAGATCAGTTCGGCATGATGCCGAAAAGAAAGGCGATCGGCTATACTAAGCCGTACCCCAACGAGTACGAATTGATCCCACTACCACCCAAATATCGGCTCCCGGACTTCACAAAGTTCAGCGGATCAGATGGTTCCAGCTCCATCGAGCATGTGAGCCGATATTTGGCGCAGCTGGGCATGATCTCGGCGTCAGACGAGCTGCGCGTGAGGTACTTCTCACAGTCCCTCACGGGATCGGCTTTCGGTTGGTACACGTCGCCGCCACCGAACTCGGTCCGGACTTGGAAGCGAGCTGGAAGAACGGTTCCATGAGCAATATCACTCAGAGGCTTCCGAGGCTGGCATTGCCGATCTAGCACAAGTACGACAGAAGCGCGGGGAAACAGTGTCAGAATACATCCAGCGCTTCAGGACCGTTAGGAACCGATGCTATTCGGTTCACGTAAGCGAAAAGGAAGCAGTCGAGTTGGCGGTGGTGGGTCTATCATCATCGATCAAGGACGTGGCCTCCCAAGCGGACTACCCGTCATTAGCGCACATGGTGCAGAAGCTGTCAGCGTATGAACAGCGTCACCCGGATGTCTATCAGGACAAGTTCAAGCGCGTGGTTACCATGGTTGACGCAGGCGAAGATGAAGTCGCTACGGGAGAACAAGAGGTCGCGGTAGCTGAGTGGACTCGAGCTGCGGGTCCAGTAACCTGCAAATGGGTGAAGCCGCCAGGACCTCCAAGAGGATTCGACTTCGACGTGACGAAAACCGAGCAGATTTTCGATCTCTTACTCGCGGAGAAGCATATAAAGATTCCCGAAGGCCACAAAGTTCCCACGGTGCAAGAGCTGAGCGGAAAGCCATACTGCAAGTGGCATAACACGTTCACCCACACCACCAACGACTGCAGGGTGTGGCGTCAGCAGATCCAGATGGCAATAGAAAATGGGCGCCTGATTTTTAACCAGTATGCCATGAAGGTCGACACACACCCTTTCCCCGCCGTCAACATGGTGGAGTTCGCCCACCTCGGAGGGTGCCAGCCTGATTTCTCAGCCAACATCAGCATGGTAGAGCTTGGACACCGCTCTGAGAAGGACGGGGATGAGGACAGCTGCTCTCAGAGCAAGGACACAGAGGGAGCCGCTCCATGCGATCGGCTCCGTCAAGATGGCAAGCGCTACGTCACAGAGGGGGAAATTAAGAACATAAGATATCAACGACCCCTCTCTGATCACCTCCTCAATAAGTACGTGAGTCGGTATGATCAACGCCAACGACACGGCGACGATGATGAAAGAGGCCGTCTGGCCAGAAACGACAGAAGACATCGTCGGCATAATCACGATGAGGAGCGGCAGGAGCGCCACGCCAGGGAGCAGGACGACACGGACAGGCATTGGGACTGCCCCTTCTTCAGACACTGCTGGGATTCAGGAATGAGCCGATTACCAACAATCGGCAACTGCCCAGAATGCAACCAGAAAAAGAAGGAGGCAGCCAACGTGTCTGTATTCGAGCGCCTAGGCCCTCTCCCACCACAAAACAGACGTGCTGAGATCCCTCGGTTGGAAGATCTCGAGGATTCGGAAGACGAGGGGGAAGACGAAGAAGATAGGTGTCACCGTCCAAGATGGTGCCCTGATGGTCTCAGCCATTCACAGAAACGCAGGGTTCAGCGATTGCGCGGTCTGGAGGAGGCCGAAAGGTTATATTTGCATACGCTGAGGAAGGCACGACCTGATTTGGCTGCGAAAGTTCAGCGGACCCTGGATGAAGAGGGACTGCCGCAAAGAAAAGAGTGGCGCCCCAAGCAAAGGAAAGCCGATGCTGAAACATCGGCTGGCACAAACATGGTGCTCGTTCGACCGGCGAAGTGTAGAGCCCCACAATTACACGGCGCACTCGAGGTAGACGACAGCAAGCGCACCAACGTGCTAAAATCAGAGATTGGGCTGGTTTTGTCTACCGGCCTGGGCGAGTAGCAAGACTACGTCAATAAGCAACGTGGCGAGGCTGATCCTTGCGATCGGCCCTCCGGAACTGTTGAAGGGGTATTACTAAGCCTTCACCGAGCAAGCAACGCGGAGGCCGATTCCAGCAATCGGCCAAAATCACCCTCACCATCCATTCTGCCTGGGATCAACATCTGACCCAACAGGGACTACCTGAAGAGCCGATACCATCAATTCTCTTGACAGAATCGGCTCGGGGGGGCACCTAGATGGATAAAACACGAGGATATGAGATAATACTATCAAATATGGGGGCCGACACACAAATCGGCCTAAAAAATTCAAAAAATTCAAAAAATCTCGAGCGAAGCCGATGCATGGACTCTAGCGGAATTATGCGATATTTATCGAGTCTTCCGTTGCTTCGAGCCGATCTGGGTTCCTGAACCAAATTCTGGCTGTCTGAGGAAGAAAGGGGATCGGCTTTGGCACATTCTCTTTGACAATCTCGCCTCGAGTAAGGCCCGGGGGGCAGCAGGCCTGGTGGATGCTCTGTTTCACTCTGTTTAGAGAACCGATTGGGATGCCATCGGCTGATCCTTCTTTGCAACTTTCTTCACAAAGGATGAGTGCTGAAGAGGATTATCAAGTTTGGTTGGGAAAGTTCAAAGGTTTTTCTGAGAATCCTGCATTATCTGACCAGATTTAGAAGATCATCAGTTGAAGAAGGGAAGGGCGAATTTCAAAAGGACCGATGCGGTGCTATCGGCTCATTACGCATTGGCAAAGGGGACGAATCGGCAAAGTCAGTAGAAGAGGGAATCGGCTCGATTAAACTCAAAGGAATCGGCAAAATTGGAATTGGGGGAAAAGTTCTCCATTGATTTGATAGGATTTCTTACATAAAGAGCTAATTGCTCTCAAAAGGGAGTACCAGGGGATCCATTGCCCCATCTACTACTACTGGCCCTATTCTAAAGGTCCTATCTATGGACCATCACTGCCCTCGTCGTCGCCACCGTCGTCACTGTCGGCGCTGCTTCCGGCGGGCTCGTCGTCGCTCCAATGGCCGCCGACTGGGCCCTCGTCTTCTTCGTCTTCTTCGTCAGCGTCGTCCTCGTCGCTGTCGAAGTCGCTAAGGTTGCCCGGCCAAGGGCAGAACCGCTTGGCCGGCGGCTCGTCGGAGGAGCTCTCGTCGTCATCCTCCTCCTCTTCTCCCTGCTCCCCTTCCTCCCCGGAAGAGGTGAAGTCACAGGAGAAGCTGGCGTCGTCACTCTTCTCCTCCGTTTCCCCAACGGCGAGGAGGCGGAGGTCGCTCTCCCCGTCGGTCAAGGATTTGTCATCCTCGGACCAGACGAGGGAGTCATGGTCTTCTTTATCCCACTTCGTGGGGGCGAGGATATCGTACGCCGCCTGCGTGCCCCACGAGGGCGTCGACTCTCGGATGGGAGAGGACACATGGGAAAGACCCGATGAGGAGGAAGAAGAGGAGGACGAAGGCATGGTGGCAGAGGAGGGTTTTTTGAAGGCTAGTGCGAAGGGGATAAGGAAGAAGACTGTTTGCTGCGGTTAAATAAAGGGGAGCATAGTAAAAATTCAATGCCACAGCAGTTTCCGAGGAGGTGGTGCCAGGACTGTCTAATCGTACAGAGAAGTTGAGAAGCAAGTTATCATGATGAAGCACTCTGCGACGGTTCTGCTCTGCCACGACATGACCCGGCGAAGGAAAGGCGTAATGATTTTGGAAATATCATTTCCAAAACCAGGGGGGCATGTGTTATCACCAGAATGTGACCAAGTCAGAGGTGGGCCGCGATCAAGATGGACGTGAAGATTGTACGTGGAAGAAATACGTGAATCGGCCTTGTTTATCAAGTTTGGGCTTGTTAGCCCGTGTATCTTATATAGTAGGTTACGTAGAGATTAGAGTTTGTCTCGTGCACGGTTTAGTGCACGCCCACATTAGAAAGTCCCCTGGACTATAAATATGTATCTAGGGTTTATGGAATAAACAACAACCAACGTTCAACACAAACCAATCTCGGCGCATCGCCAACTCCTTCGTCTCGAGGGTTCCTCCGGTAAGCACCATGCTGCCTAGATCGCATCTCGCGATCTAGGCAGCACGAGCCTGCCTAGTTGTTCATGCGTTGCTCGTCGCTGAAGCCTTTTTGATGGCGAGCAACGTAGTTATCATAGATGTGTTAGGGTTAGCATTGTTCTTAGTATCATATGCTTTCGTAGTGCAACCCTTGCGCATCTAGCCGTCCTTGTACCTCATCATGGGTGCAGGGACGGCACCCCGCTTGATCATCGTTTGGTAGATCTGATCCGTTACGATCGCTCCTTGATTCATCAAGGATTAGTTTAATATCTGCAATAGTTAGGCCTTACAAAGGGTTGGAGGATCCAGCGGCATGCAGGGTGTAGTTTGCTGCCCCTAGACAGGACGTTCCGAGGATCAACCTAGTGTTGGTTTTTAGGCCTTGTCTAGGGCTGGCTTACGATTACCGTGCGTGAGCGCGAGGCCCAATCATGAGTAGGATGATCCGATTATGCGGTGAAAACCCCAGATCGTCGTGGATCTCATACGCTTCATCTTGATCAAGCAGGACCACCACATATTCGGCCACCTTGGACGAATCGTGGGTGGATCGGCTCCATGAGCCGATTCACAGGATAACCTGAGAGCCGATCGAGGCTCTTATTCAACGTGTACGTGTGTGCCCTGCAGGAAACTAAGCGAGGCATCATCCACACCTTCCTGACCAGGTATAGGTCAGGTGGCACGCCCTTGCAATTTGCATCGGCGCGCGACCAGGAGGCTTTGCGGGCCGTCGCTCTGAGGGACTGGGGCCAGCCGCAGCCCTAGTTGTTCCCGGCTCTACGGTGTTGACCAGTCACTGCCCGCCAGTGGGTTTCTGACGTCAACAGTAATAACTATAGGCCATATCCTGCTAGTGGTAATGATTATGGTAATACTTATGGTAGATATGAGGAAAAGATGCTAGAAATTGAAAGATCCACTAAAAACTTTATGCAATCACAATATGAGCAAAATTAATTGTTTACTAAAACTATGAATGAACAATCTACCTTGTTGAAAAATATAGGAAATCAACTTGAAAACTTGAAAAGGGAGATTTCAGTCCGCAAACTAAAATTTCAAATGCTCGAAACCCGAATCTCATACATGTCCGCATCACAATCCTCTTTAATTAATAAAATGGCTGCTAAACCTGATGATATTGATAATAAGATTACTACTACAGCAAATGCCATCCAAGTTAGAATTAATGAGAATATAAGATTAATGGCTGAATTGCGAGCTAGGTGGGATAGAGAAGAAAATGAAAAACTAGCTAAAGAGAATAATGTAGCTAAAGTTTGGACTATTACCACCACTAGTAATGTTAATTCTTCACATGTTGCTGCACCTCCTACTATCAATGGTAAAATAATTGGTGTTGGCAATGTTTCTACTCCTAGTGCAAAGCGTACAAAACTGCCTGAAATTGCTAAAACTGCTGAAACCGCTTGTGATAAAACTGCTGAAATTTTTTCCAACCTTGGGAACAATGATCCCATTGCTGTAGCTCATAATGATTTAGATTTTGATGATTGCCACATCTCTGAAGTTATAAAGTTCTTGCAAAAACTTGCTAAAAGTCCTAATGCTAGTGCTATAAATTTAGCCTTTACAAAACATATTACAAATGCTCTCATAAAAGCTAGAGAAGAGAAACTAAAACTTGAAACTTCTATTCCTAGAAAGTTAGAAGATGGTTGGGAGCCCATCATTAAAATGAAATTCAATGACTTTGAATGTAATGCTTTATGTGATCTTGGTGCAAGTATTTCTGTTATGCCTAAAAAGATTTATGATATGCTTGACTTGCCACCATTGAAGAATTGTTATTTGGATGTTAATCTTGTCGATAATGTTAAAAAGAAACATTTGGGGAGGATTGATAATGTGCGCATTACGGTTAACAATAACCTTGTCCCCGTTGATTTTGTTGTCTTGGATATCGAATGCAATACATCTTGTCCTATTGTGTTGGGAAGACCTTTTCTTCGAACCGTTGGTGCTGTTATTGATATGAGGGAAGGTAATATTAAATATCAATTTCCTCTCAAGAAAGGTATGGAACACTTCCCTAGAAAGAGAATGAAGTTGCCTTTTGATTCTATTATTAGAACAAGTTATGATGTTGATGCTTCTACTCTTGATGTTACTTGATTTGCACTTTCTGCGCCTAGCTGAAAGGCGTTAAAGAAAAGCGCTTATGGGACTACTCACACATAATATCAAGATCAAGATCAAAGATAGAAATCATTGTGTAAAATACTTAGATGGAAATCACAATATTCTTAAAATGGCCGCAAATTCTCAAGGAGATCTCTATTACAATGGTGATGACTATGACTATGGAGGAGATGGAGGATAGAATGGATGAACTATGGGGATGTATCTCCTTCGGTGTGTTGCAGATGGATCTGGTGGATGGCGGCTCTATTTGGCGACGAATGGCTCTCCTTTTAGCGTTGGTCCCTTCACGACTTTTATAGTGTTTGACCTCGGGAACGCATCCGTGGGTGGTACAGGCGGACGGTATGGGCGGGGCTTGCCCGTACCGATGCCCGTTAAAGCCCTTGGAACCGCCTTTCCGAGCGTACGTAGTCAACTTTCCCATGCTCCTGGCGCGATTTTCTTCATTAATTGCAGGTCAATTTGCCATTATGACGTGGTATCCTGCACAACATCTAAAAATAGAATAGATTGCATATTTTTGCATTGATTATGCATTAGTGGCAAGTTGAGAGGTAAACTTAGTCAATTTTTAAATTAGCTAGGGGTTTAAACGCGAGAAAATATGGTGTATTTCACAGCCATCAGTGTCAGTGTACACCTTCATAAACAATGTTCGTTTGCAACGTAGCGCTTTCTGTTGGAGATATGCCCAAGAGGCAATAATAAAGTGGTTATTATATATCTTTGTGTTTATGATAAATATTTATATACCATGCTATAATTGTATTAACCGAAACATTGATACATGTGTGTTATGTAAACAACAAGGAGTCCCTAGTAAGCCTCTTGTATAACTAGCTTGTTGATTAATAAATGATCATAGTTTCATGATCATGAACATTGGATGTTATTAATAACAAGGTTATGTCATTATGTGAATGATGTAATGGACACACCCAATTAAGCGTAGCATAAGATCACATCATTAAGTTCATTTGCTATAAGCTTTCGATACATAGTTACCTAGTCCTTTCGACCATGAGATCATGTAAATCACTTATGCCGGAATGGTACTTTGATTACATCAAACGCCACTTGTGTAAATGGGTGGTTATAAAGGTGGGATTAGGTATTCGGAAAGTATGAGTTGAGGCATATGGATCAACGAGTGGGATTTGTCCACCCCGATGACGGATAGATATACTCTGGGCCCTCTCGGTGGAATGTCGTCTAATTAGCTTGCAAGCATATGAATGGTTCATAAGAGACCACATACCACGGTACGAGTAAAGATTACTTGTCAGAGATGAGGTTGAACAAGGTATCGTGATACCGATGATCAAACTTCGGACAAGTAAAATATCGAGTGACAAAGGGAATCAGTATCGTATGTAAATGGTTCAATCGATCACTAAGTCATCGTTGAATATGTGGGAGCCATTATGGATCTCCAGATCCCGCTATTGGTTATTGGTCGGAGAGAAGTCTCAACCATGTCTGCATAGTTCGCGAACCGTAGGGTGACACACTTGAGGTTTGATGTCGTTTAAGTAGATATGGAATATGGAATGGAGTTCGAAGTTTTGTTCGGAGTCTCGGATGGGATCCAGGACATCAAGAGGAGTTCCGGAATGGTCCGGAGAATAAGATTCATATATAGGAAGCCATTTTATAAGTTTGAAAATGATCCGGTGCATTTATGGAAGGTTCTAGAAGGTTCTAGAAAAGTCCGGAAGAAATCACTATGGAAGGCGGAGTCCCGGAGGGACTCCACTAGCATGGCCGGCCAACCCTAAGGGGGAGGAGTCCCAGGTGGACTCTACCTAAGGTGGCCGGCCACGCCCCCTCAAGGAAAGGTGGGAGTCCCACCTTGAGTAGGACTCCCATCTTGAGTAGGTTTCCCACCAAAGGCAAGTTTTGGTGTTGGGGTCTTATTCGAAGACTTGGACTACAACTCTTGGGGCTTCCACCTATATAATGAGGAGCAAGGGGAGGGGGCCGGCCACACCAAGCCTCAGTTGGCTGCACCCTCTCAAGGCCGGCGCCCCAAACCCTAGCCCCTCCCCAAACCCTAGCGCTCCTTGTCCACATAATACTCCCGCAGCGCATAGGCGAAGCCCTGCCGGAGTTCTCCACCACCACTGCCACCACGCCGTCGTGCTGCCGGGATTCCGAGGAGGATCTACTACTTCCGCTGCCCGCTGGAACGGGGAGGAGGACGTCGTCTTCATCAACACCGTACGTGTGACCGAGTACGGAGGTGCTGCCCAATTGTGGCACCGTCAAGATCTTCTACGCGCTTTTGCAAGCGGCAAGTGATCGACTACATCCACCCCGAGATCTAATCTCGTTAAGCTTTGCGAATCTTCGAGGGTTAGTCTCTTCATCTCCTCGTTGCTACCGTCTACTAGATTAGATCTTGGCTTGTGTTTCGTTCTTGCGGTAGGAATTTTTTTGTTTTCTATGCTACGAATCCCATCAGTGGTATCAGAGCAGTGTCTATGCATAGATTGGTTGCACGAGTAGAACACAATTGTTTTGTGGGCGTTGATGCTTTGTTGTCTTTAGTTCGTGTACTTTGCATCTTGCGGCATAGTGGGATGAAGCGGCTCGGGCTAACTTTACATGACCGCGTTCATGAGATTTGCTCCACGCTCGACATGCAACTTGTATTGCATAAGTGGCTTTGCGGGTGTCTGTCTCTCCCACTATAGTGAAGATCCAATTTACTCTTTCTATTAACAACAATAGTATCACCGTTGTGGTTCATGTTCGTAGGTAGATTGGATCTTACTCGAAAACCCTAAACCACGTAAAATATGCAAACCAAATTAGATGCATCTAACTTGTTTTTGGAGGGTTTGGTGATGTGATATGGCCATGATGTGATGATGAATATGTATGAGATGATCATTATTGTATTGTGGCAACCGGCAGGAGCCTTATGGTTGTCTTTAAATTTCATGTTGAGTATTATTTCAAAGTAGTTGTAATAGTTGCTACATGGAGGACAATCATGAAGACGGCGCCATTGACCTTGACGCTACGCCGACGATGATGGAGATCATGCCCGTTGAGGATGGAGGATCATGTCCGTGCTTTGGAGATTAAGATCAAAGGCGCAAAGACAAAAGGGCCATATCATATCACATATGAATTGCATGTGATGTTAATCCTTTTATGCATCTTATATTGTTTAGATCGCGACGGTAGCATTATAAGATGATCCCTCTCACTAAATATCAAGATAATAAAGTGTTCATCCTTAGTATGCACCGTTGCTAAGACTTGTCGTTTCGAAGCATCACGTGATGATCAGGTGTGATAGATTCTACATGTGCATACAACTGGTACAAGCCAGTTTTGTACACGCGGATACTAAGGTTGCCTTGACAAGCCTAGCATGTACAGACATGGTCTCAGAACATGGTATACCGAAAGGTAGAGCATGAGTCATATGACTGATATGATGAACACTTTGAGTGTTCGCCATTGAAATTACATCTTGTCTCGTGATGATCGGACTTGGTGTGGTAGATTTGGTTCGTGTGATCACTAAGACAATGCGAGGGATATTGTTTTGAGTGGGAGTTCACCTAGTTTAACTTTTTAGAATTAAAATTTGGACTCAATTTGTCATAAACTTAGTCTAAACTCTTGCAAATATATGTTGTAGATCATGGCGTCCCCATCAATCAATTTTAACCAGTTCCTAGAGAAAGAAAAGCTTAAAAGCAATGGTAGCAACTTCACCGACTAGTTCCGTCATGTGAGGATCTTCCTCAATGGCGGAAATCTGCAATATGTGCTCGAAGCACCGCTAGGTCCCCCACCACCCCTTGCAGTATCCGAGGAAGAAAAGAATGTTTTCGAGAATCGGGCGATTCGGTACTCTCAAGTTCAGTGTGCCATCCTGTGCAGCCTAGAGGCAGAGCTCCAAAAGCGTTTTGAGCACCACGACCCTTGTGAGATGATCCGTGAGCTCAAAGTTATCTTTGAAACTCATGCGGCCGTGGAGAGCTATGAGGCCTCGAAGCAGTTCTTTGGCTGCATGATGGAAGAGGGCAGCTCCGTTAGTGAGCACGAGTTCGCTATGTCCGGACACGAGAGGAAGCTCAGTGACTTGGGGATTGTGATCCCTAACCAGCTGGGTATTCATCGTGTTCTCCAATCACTGCCACTAAGTTACAAGAACTTCGTGATGAACTACAATATGCAGAACATGAACAAGGAGTTACCTGAACTCTTCTCCATGTTGAAATCTGCTGAGGTTGAGATACAGAAAGAGCACCAAGTGTTGATGGTCAACAAGACCACCAGTTTCAAGAAGCAAGGCAAACCTAAGAAGGGTAATCTCAAGAAGGGTGGCAAGAAAGCTGCCGTGTCTCCTGAGAAGCCTAAGGGTGGCCCTAAACCTGATACTGACTGCTACTACTGCAATGGGAAGGGGCACTGGAAGCGTAATTGCCCCAAATACTTGGCTGATCTGAAGAGCAGCCTTGTCAAGAAGAAGAAAGGTATATCTGATATACATGTTATAGATGTTTATCTCACTGGTTCTCGTACTAGTGCCTGGGTATTTGCTACTGGTTCGGTTGCTCACATTTGTAACTCGAAACAGGAACTACGGAATAAACGAAGCCTATCGAGGGATGAAGTGACGATGCGCGTTGGAAATGGATCCAAGGTCGATGTGATCGCTGTCGGCACACTCCCTCTACATCTACCTTCGGGATTAGTTTTAAACCTCAATAATTGTTATTTGGTGCCTGCGTTGAGCATGAACATTATATCTGGATCTTGTTTAATGCAAGACGGTTATTCATTCAAGTCTGAGAATAATGGTTGTTCTATTTTTATGAATAATATCTTTTATGGTCATGCGCCTGAGACGAATGGTTTATTTCTATTAAATCTCGATAGTAGTGATACACATGTTCATAACATTGATGCTAAGCGAATTAAATTGAATGATAATTCTACTTATATGTGGCACTGTCATCTTGGTCATATTGGAGTGAAACGCATGAAGAAACTCTATTCCGATGGACTACTTGAGTCACTTGACTTTGAGTCACTTAATAGATGCGTAGCATGTCTAATGGGAAAAATGACTAAGACTCCATTCTCTGGTATTATGGAGCGAGCTACAGACTTATTGGAAATCATACATACCGATGTGTGCGGACCAATGAGTGTAGCATCGCGCGGTGGTTATCGTTATGTTCTAACCTTCACAGATGATCTGAGTAGATATGGGTATATCTATTTCATGAAACATAAATCTGAAACTTTTCAGAAGTTTAAGGAATTCCAAAGTGAAGTAGAAAATCAACGTAACAAGAAGATTAAGTTTCTGCGTTCTGATCGCGGAGGCGAATATCTGATTTATGAGTTTGGCATGCATTTAAAGAAATGCAGAATACTTTCACAGTTGACACCGCCGGGAACACCACAACGCAATGGTGTGTCCGAACGTCGTAATCGAACTCTCTTAGATATGGTTCGTTCTATGCTGTCTCTTACCGATTTGCCGTTATCATTTTGGGGTTATGCATTAGAGACAGCTGCATTCACTTTAAATAGGGCACCATCTAAATCCGTTGCAACGACACCGTATGAATTGTGGTTTAATAAGAAACCTAAGCTGTCGTTCCTTAAAGTTTGGAGTTGCGAAGCCTCTGTAAAAAAGTTACAACCGGACAAGCTAGAACCCAAAGCGGAGAAATGCGTCTTCATAGGATACCCTAAGGAAACTATAGGGTATACTTTCTATCACAGATCCGAAGGAAAAATCTTTGTTGCTAAGAACGGAACCTTTCTTGAGAAAGAGTTTCTCACTAAAGAAGTTACTGGAAGAAAATTAGAACTCAACGAGGTTACTGAACATTCTCTCGTTGATCAGAGTAGCGCAGTACCGGAAGATGTTCCTGTGCCGCCTGCATTGATAACAGAGGAAGCTAATGATAATGATCATGAAATTTCGAGCGGGGTAGCTACTGAACCTCGCATATCGACAAGGGAACGTACCACTCCTAATTGGTATGATCCTTGTCTAAATGTCATGATTGTGGACAACAATGATGAGGACCCTGCGACGTATGAAGAAGCGATGATGAGCCCAGATTCCAACAAATGGCAAGAAGCCGTGAAATCCAAAATGGGATCCATGTATGATAACAAAGTGTGGACTTTGGTAGACTTACCTGATAGCCGAAAGGCTGTCGAGAATAAATGGATCTTCAAGAGAAAAACAGATGCTGATGGTAATGTTACTGTCTATAAAGCTCGACTTGTCGCAAAGGGTTTCCGACAAATTCAAGGTGTTGACTACGATGAGACTTTCTCACCTGTAGCGAAGCTAAAGTCTGTGAGGATTTTGGTAGCAATAGCTGCATTTTTCGATTATGAGATTTGGCAGATGGATGTCAAAACGGCGTTCCTTAATGGTGACATTGAGGAAGAGTTGTATATGGTACAACCCAAAGGTTTTGTCGATCCTAAAAATGCTGACAAGGTATGCTGATGTCTACGTGTGCTTCTATTCTTGTAGACAGTGTTGGGCCTCCAAGAGCAGAGGTTTGTAGAACAGCATCAAGTTTCCCTTAAGTGAATCACCCAAGGTTTATCGAACTCAGGGAGGTAGAGGTCAAAGATAGTCCTCTCAAGCAACCCTGCAATTAAGATACAAGAAGTCTCTTGTGTCCCCAACACACCTAATACACTTGTCAGATGTATAGGTGCACTAGTTCGGCGAAGAGATAGTAAAACACAAGTGGTATAGATGGTGGTAATATTGCAGGAAGTAAAGATGCAGTAAAACAGTAAACAAGCGATGTTTGCAGTATTTGGAAACAAGGCCTAGGGATCATACTTTCACTAGTGGACACTCTCAACATTGATCACATAATAAATAAATAACTTCTCCTCACTTGTGCTACATTCACACTCTCTTGTTGAATAACAAACACCATTCATTGTGTAGGGCTACAAGAGCTCCCTCAAGCCGGAGTTAACAAGCTCCACAACATTCGGAATTCATATTTAAGTAACCTCTAGAGTGCATAATAGACCGTTGCAATTTAGACCGAGTACTAACATAGCATACACACCGTCACCAATAGCTATGAAAGGGGGAATAGATCACATCAATACTATCATAGTAATAGTTAACTCCATAATCTACAAGAGATTACAATCATAACCTACGCCAAGTACTACATGATGCACACACCGTCACCTTTACATCATGAAGGAGGAATAGACTACTTTAATAACATCACTAGAGTAGCACATAGATTAATAGTGATACAAAGCTCATCATATGGATCTCAATCATGTAAGGCAGCTCATGAGATCATTGTATTGAGGTACATGAGAGAGAGATTAACCACATAGCTACCGGTAGAGCCCTCAGCCTCGGGGGAGAACTACTCCCTCCTCATCATGGGAGACAACGATGGCGATGAAGATGACGGTGGTGTCGATGGAGATGACTCCGGTGGCAATTCCCCGTCCCGGCGGCGTGCCGAACGAGAGACTCTCGCCCCCGAAACGGAGTTTCGCGATGGCGGCGGCGCCCCTGGAGTCTTTCTGGAGTTTCGTCAATTGGTGTCGGGTTTTTAGGTCGCGAGGGACTTTATAGGCGAAGATGCGGCGTCGGATGGGCACTAGGGCGCCCTCCCCATAGGCCGGCGCGGCCAGGGGCCCACCCGCGCGGCCCTGTGGTCTGGGGGCCCTGGGCCTCCTCTCCGGCTCCCCTTCGGTGTTCTGGTCCGTCTTGGTGAAATAAGATGTTTGGCTTTCGTTTCGTCGAATTCCGAGAATATTGCCCGAACAGCCTTTCTAGAACCAAAAACAGCAGAAAACAGGAACTGGAACTTCGGCATCTTGTTAATAGGTTAGTTCTGGAAAATGCATAAAATCACTATAAAGTGTTAGCAAAACATGTAGTTATTGTCATAAAACTAGCATGGAACATAAGAAATTATAGATACGTTTGAGACGTATCAAGCATCCCCAAGCTTAGTTCCTGCTCGCCCTCGAGTTGGTAAACGATAACAAGGATAATTTCTGAAGTGACATGCTACTTACATAATCTTGATCATACTATTGTAAAGCATATAACATGAATGAAGTGATTCAAAGCAATAGTAAAGACAATGACTAAACAACTGAATCATATAGCAAAGACTTTTCATGAATATTACTTTCAAGACAAGCATCAATAAGACTTGCATAGGAGTTAACTCATAAAGCAATAAATTCTTAGTAGAAAGTTTTGAAGCAACACAAAGGAAGATATAAGTTTCAGCGGTTGCTTTCAACTTCAACATACATATCTCATGGATAATTGTCAACACAAAGTAATATGATGAATGCAAATAAGCAAGTATATATGTAGGAATCAATGCACATAGTTGACACAAGTGTTTGCTTCTAAGATAGAAAGAAGTAGGTAAACTGACTCAACATAAAAGTAAAAGAAAGGCCCTTTGCAGACGGAGGCATGGATTACTATTTTTGTGCTAGAGCTTTTATTTTGAAAACATAGAAACAAATTTTTTTTGAAGCAAGACTGTGAGGCAAAAAGCCCCACAGCAAATTTTATTAAAATATATAAAAGAGATTATGTACAAAAAAGACTCCTAAAACTACAAAGGCTAAACTAATACAGACTCTAAGGTAGGGACTTAAGCCAACTAAGAAGACTATCCCTATGCTTGACCTTAATTCTATACTGCAGCCAAAACATATCCTGTACAAACTTGGCCTTCCACCTAGCAAAAGAAACATTCTCCTGCCTGAAAATTCTTCCATTTCGGATGAGCCAAATATTCCAGCAGGCAGTAATAATAACCTCCATGAAAAAAGGCTGCCGAAAACTTCTTTTGGCCTCACTCATTACCACCTGTAGATCATCATGCTGCTGCCAATCAATCTGCAAATAATTCCATATTCTAGCACTGAAATTACAGTGAAAGAACAAGTGAATCCTATCTTCATACACCCTGGCTGGACAAAGCACACAAGTATTATCCTCAGAAACATTCCAATGCCTCCTCCTGAGTAGGTCTCTAGTATTCAATCTATCCACCAGCAGCAACCATGCAAACACCTTTGTCTTCATCACACAGGAGGACTTCCAGAGCCAAGTATAAACCTTAGGGACCATAATGTGAGCATGTATATGATCATAGAACTGTTTAGCAGAGTAGCTCTCACCCCAACAGTAATGCCATTCATCCTTTGTCCCTGACAATTGATTTTGATCCATTAAACTCTGCAAAGTCTGAAGCTCTTGGAATGCTTGAGTAGACAAAGGTATATAGAACAGATCTGATAAATTCTCTACACTATACACCTCCTTTGCAGACATTTTATCATTAAGCACATATGAGAATAATCTTGGAAATCTGAGCATAAATGGTCTAGCAAGCCCATCCACCTTCCAATTATCCCGCGTAACATAAAAGTATCCCCAGTGCCCATAGAAATAACTGATATACCTCTAAAATTATCCACTTGTTTCATGACATCCTTCCACCAAAAAGAACCACACAACTTCTCCTCATGTGGGACTTTACCCTGATAGTGAGCAGACCAAACCAACTGAACCCAGGGAGTGTCCCTTTTATTGTAAAACTTATCCAGAACATAGAAACAATTTTGTCAACGGTAGTAATAATTCATATGTGTTATGCATAAAACTTCCTACAAGTTGCAAGCCTCATGCATCGAATACCAATAGTGTTCGCACCTTGTCCTAATTAGCTCGGATTTCCATGGATTATCATTGCATTACATATGTTTCAACCAAGTGTCACAAAGGGGTACCTCTATGCCACCTGTACAAAGGTCCAAGGAGATAGATCGCATTTGATTTCTCAGTTTTGATAGATCTCAACTTAGGACATCCATACCGGGACAACATAGAAAACAGATAATGGACTCCTGTTTAATGCATTGGCATTCAACAACAGATAATATTCTCATAAGAGATTGAGTATTAATGTCCAAACTGAAAACTTCCACCATGATACATGGCTTTGGTTGGCGGCACAATGTTCTTCTATAACAATATGCATACTCAAACCATTTAATCATGATAAATCACCCTTACTTCAGACAAGACGAACATGCATAGCAACTCACGTGATATTCAACAAAGGTGTAAAAAGTTGATGGCGTCCCCAGAAACATGGTTACCGCTGAACAAGCAACTTATAAGAACTAAGATACATAGCTACATATTCATCACCACAATAGTTTTTAAGCTATTTCCCATGAGCTATATATTGCAAAGACAAAGGAATGAAATTTTAAAGGTAGCACTCAAGTAATTTACTTTGGAATGGCAGAAAAATACCACATATAGGTAGTTATGGTGGACACAAATGGCATGGGTTTTGGCTCAAGGTGTTTGGATGCAAGAGAAGCATTTCTTCTCAATACAAGGCTTTGGCTAGCAAGGTTGTTTGAAGCAAACACAAGTATGAACAGGTACATCAAAACTTACACAAGAACATATTGCAAGCATTATAAGACTCTACACTGTCTTCGTTGTTGTTAAAACACTTTTACCAGAAAATATCTAGACCTTAGAGAGATCAATCATGCAAACCAAATTTCAACAAGCTCTATGGTAGTTCTTCATTAATAGGTGCAAAGTACATGATGCAAGAGCTTAAACATGATCTATTTGAGCACAAAACAATTGCCAAGTATAAAATTATTCAAGACCATATGAAGCATTTTCTGTTTCCAACCAAATAGCAATAAGTGAAGCGATCAACTTTCGCCATTGAACACTAAAAGTAAAAAGCGAAGGACACTAGTGTTCATATGAAAAAGCGGAGCGTGTCTCTCTCCCACACAACGTATGATCCAATTTATTTAGAGAACTAAGATAACAAAACGAAAATAAAAGCACACAGACGCTCCAAGTAAAGTACATAAGATGTGGCGGAATAAAAATATAGTTTCACTAGAAGTGACCTGATAAGTTGTCGATGAAGAAGGGGATGCCTTGGGCATCCCCAAGCTTAGATGCTTGAGACTTCTTGAAATATGCAGGGATGAACCACCGGGGCATCCCCAAGCTTAGACTTTTCGCTCTTCTTGATCATATTATATCATCCTCTTCTCTTGACCCTTGAAAACTTCCTCCACACCAAACTTAAAGCAAACTCATTAGAGGGTTAGTGCATAATCAAAATTCACATGTTCAGAGAGTACACAATCATTCTTAACACTTCTGGACATTACCCAAAGCTAATGGAAGTTAATGGAACAAATAAATACATTCAACATAGCAAAAGAGGCAATGCGAAATAAAAGGCAGAATTTTTCAAAACAGAACAGTCCGTAAAGACGAATTTTTATGAGGCACTTAACTTGCTCAGATGGAAAAAATCAAAACTAATGAAAGTTGCGTACATATCTGAGGATTAGGCACGTAAAATGGCAGATTTTTTTGATTCTTCTACAGAGAGAAGGACCCGAATTCGTGACAGACAGCAAATCTGTTTCTGCGCAGAAATCCAAATCTAGCATCAACTTTCTATTAGAGACTTTACTTGGCACAACAATACAATAAAATAAAGATAAGGAGAGGTTGCTACAGTAGTAACAACTTCCAAGACACAACAAAACAGTAGCAAAATAAAAACATGGGTTATCTCCCAAGAAGTGCTTTCTTTATAGCCATTAAGATGGGCTCAGTAATTTCAATGATACTCTTGCAAAAAATAAGAGTTGAAGCAAAAGAGAGCATCAAGAAGCAAATTCAAAACACATTTAAGCCTAACCCGCTTCCTATGCATAGGAAACTTATACACAAATAAATTTAAAAAGAATAAAGTGACAAGCACAGGAAGATAAAACACGAGTAACTTCAAAATTCTCAACATAAAGAGGGGAAACTTAATATTATTAAGATGCATATAACCGTGTTTCCCTCTCTCATAATAACTTTCAGTAGCATCATTGATGAAATCCACAATATAACCATCACTTAAAACATTCTTATCATGGTTCATATGCATAAAAGTATCATTATCAAGAATTTGAACATGGTAAACAAGTTGTATGCTAAGGGAATGGTTTTTGGCAATCCCATCATAACTATGACAAGTTTCATAAGGATAATTATAACATGTGTCATATCCATCTCTATAACGATTATCTAAACCAGCATATATAATATCATCATTTTCACTAAAAGTAAAGGTCTTAAATATAGGATCTTCAAGCACAACATCCCCAAGCTTAGAGCTTTCAATATCATCGTTTGAGGGAACATGGATAGTGCTAACATCATTACTTTCATAATCGGTACCAAAGAGATTTCCAATATCAAAGGTAGTGTGCTCTTCCAAATCATGATCACTAATATGGGTAAAGGGCATAGGAAGATCATTTTACTCAGATTCATTATCATAATAATCAATAGGAGCAACATACTTACGGTTACCTATTGTTATCTCATACGCGCGGGGATATGCCGTTACCTCTTTCTTCTTATTCCCCCTCTTCTTCCTCTTCTTCGTTCCCTTCTTCTTCTTTTCCCTCTCCTCATTCCCTTCTTTAGGAGGAAGAGGCTTGAAGGGAGGCTTCTTCACATAACCTGCTTTATTTCCAGAAACAATAGAAGAAACTTGGGAGGATTCCTCCTTTTCATTAATAAGTTCGAAACACACAGATTGCCGTATCATATTTTGGCAAAGTGTCATCTTCTAAAATATTTTGTATGTAAGTATTTGCGTGGCAATTGTCAATGCAATAAGAAAGACACCCATGCAGGACACTATTAATATCAAGAGCACTCATATCCACCAAAGAAGTTTTTCTCAATAACTCTTCACACTTCAAAAATAAAGTAAGTTCATCATGCTGATTAGGAGTGATTTCATCATCACAATACAAATTTGCAGCACTCATAAGGATCGAATTATCATTGGAGGAGCATTGAAAATTAAAATGACCCACTCCATGGCAAAGTTCACAAATAAAAGGATAAAGAGCACAAACTTTTTTACCAAGATCATCTAGAGCCCTAGACCACTTTCTAGTTTTTTCATTCCTATGATGGATACAATATTCTTCTTCAATTTTATTCTTTTCACAAGGTCTATGAACTCCACAAAAATTAACATGCTTATAGGAAATAGCATTTTCAGAAGTTTGAACATGTTCATTGCAATCATTAATAACAGTTTCATCCTGCTGATGTCTTTAAAAGGTTCATGATACTTATCAGAATTCTTCCTAGGCAATTCAAAATGAGAAGCAAAAGCTTTATAAAAATTTGCAACAACTTGAGAGTCAAGACCATAAGTAGCACTCATATTTCGAAATTTATCAGTATCCATAAAAGTTTCAATGCATTCATAATCATAATTTATACCTGACTCTCTACCTTTGTCGTTCTCCCATCCTTCAGTATTCTCCTGAATCCGATCAAGAAGGTCCCATTTAAACTCTTCTTTGTTGCGTGTGAATGATCCAGAACAAGCAGTATCCAGCAAGATTTTATCCTGAAAAGAAAGTCTTGCATAGAAATTATCAATGATAACATTACCAGGAAGCTCATGAATGGGGCATTTGAGCATTATGGACTTCAATCTCTCCCATGCTTGGGCAATACTCTCTCCATCATGAGGCCAGAAATTATATATACGGTTTCGCTCTTTGTGAATTTCACTTGGAGGATAGAATTTAGAATAAAATAGAGGCACAATATCCTTCCAATAAAGAGAATGCCCATCCTTCAGCAGTTTATACCAATGCGCCGCTTTACCAGACAGCGACATAGAGAATAATTTCTTCCTAACTTCATCCATAGAAATACCTGCACACTTTAATAACCCGCATAATTCATCTAAAAATAGTAAATGATCTTCAGGACGGACAGTTCCATCCCCTTCATAGCGGTTATCCTTAACTAGTTCAATAATTTTCATAGGTATCTTGAAAGGAATATTTTCAGTAGGTGGATTTAAAATATCACAAGCATCATTAGAGTTATCGCATATGGGAGATAAAGTATTATCAGAGCATATTTTCTCCCCTAAAACTGGGAAGCTACAAAGATCATAAAAACTAGCTTCCCCAAGCTTAGACTTTTCCATAGCATTAGCAGTAATTGCGTTCATACTAATAACATCGCAGCATGCAAATAAGGTTCCATAGGTTTTTTAATTTTCGCATCCAACAATTCTAACTCAGGAAAAAGATTAAAAAGCTCACTAAATTTATTGTCCATTATGCCTAACTAGTGAAAATAAAAACAAGAGACAAAAAGATAAAATTGCAGAATCTAAAGGAGATAGCTTCGAGCACTCACACACCGGCAACAGTGCTAGGAAATAGCTTAGTAGTCGGAGGATGTGAATACCTTTACCTTACCTCCCCGGCAACGGCGCCGTGAAAATAGCTTGATGTCTACGTGTGCTTCTATTCTTGTAGACAGTGTTGGGCCTCCAAGAGCGAGAGGTTTGTAGAACAGCAGCAAGTTTCCCTTAAGTGAATCACCCAAGGTTTATCGAACTCAGGGAGGTAGAGGTCAAAGATAGTCCTCTCAAGCAACCCTGCAATTAAGATACAAGAAGTCTCTTGTGTCCCCAACACACCTAATACACTTGTCAGATCTATAGGTGCACTAGTTCGGCGAAGAGATAGTAAAACCCAGGTGGTATAGATGGTGGCAATATTGCAGGAAGTAAAGATGCAAGTAAAACAAGTAAACAAGCGATGTTTGCAGTATTTGGAAACAAGGCCTAGGGATCATACTTTCACTAGTGGACACTCTCAACATTGATCACATAATAAATAAATAACTTCTCCTCACTTGTGCTACATTCACACTCTCTTGTTGAATAACAAACACCATTCATTGTGTAGGGCTACAAGAGCTCCCTCAAGCCGGAGTTAACAAGCTCCACAACATTCGGAATTCATATTTAAGTAACCTCTAGAGTGCATAATAGACCGTTGCAATTTAGACCGAGTACTAACATAGCATACACACCGTCACCAATAGCTATGAAAGGGGGAATAGATCACATCAATACTATCATAGTAATAGTTAACTCCATAATCTACAAGAGATTACAATCATAACCTACGCCAAGTACTACGTGATGCACACACCGTCACCTTTACATCATGAAGGAGGAATAGACTACTTTAATAACATCACTAGAGTAGCACATAGATTAATAGTGATACAAAGCTCATCATATGGATCTCAATCATGTAAGGCAGCTCATGAGATCATTGTATTGAGGTACATGAGAGAGAGATTAACCACATAGCTACCGGTAGAGCCCTCAGCCTCGGGGGAGAACTACTCCCTCCTCATCATGGGAGACAGCGATGGCGATGAAGATGGCGGTGGTGTCGATGGAGATGACTCCGGGGGCAATTCCCCGTCCCGGCGGCGTGCCGGAATAGAGACTTATGTCCCCCGAAACGGAGTTTCGCGATGGCGGCGGCGCCCCTGGAGTCTTTCTGGAGTTTCGTCAATTGGTGTCGGGTTTTTAGGTCGCGAGGGACTTTATAGGCGAAGAGGCGGTGTCGGAGGGGCACCAGGGCGCCCTCCCCATAGGCCGGCGCGGCCAGGGGGCCACCCGCGCGGCCCTGTGGTATGGGGGCCCTGGGCCTCCTCTCCGTCTCCCCTTCGGTGTTCTGGTCCGTCTTGGTGAAATAAGATGTTTTGCTTTCGTTTCGTCGAATTCCGAGAATATTGCCCGAACAGCCTTTCTGGAACCAAAAACAGCAGAAAACATGAACTGGCACTTCGGCATCTTGTTAATAGGTTAGTTCCGGAAAATGCATAAAATCATTATAAAGTGTAAGCAAAACATGTAGGTATTGTCATAAAACTAGCATGGAACATAAGAAATTGTAGATACGTTTGAGACGTATCATATGCAAACTTCAGCATTCCATTTATGGACTGAAGCAAGCATCCAGGAGTTGGAACCGACGCTTTGATAAGGTGATCAAAGACTTCGGGTTTATATAGTGTCATGGAGAGGCCTGTATTTACAAGAAAGTGAGTGGGAGCTCTGTAGCATTCCTGATATTATATGTAGATGACATATTATTGATTGGGAATGATATAGAACTATTAAGCAGTGTAAAAGGTTATTTGAATAAGTGTTTTTCAATGAAGGACCTTGGTGAAGCAGCGTACATTTTATGCATCAAGATTTATAGAGATAGATCAAGACGCCTAATAGGGCTTTCACAGAGTACATACCTGGACAAGATTCTAAAGAAGTTTAGAATGGATGAAAGTAAGAAAGGGTTCTTACCGATGTTGCCGTGTAAGGTCTTGAGTAAGACTCAAGGTCCGGCTACGCGAGAAGAAAGAGAGAGGATGAATCGGATCCCTATGCCTCGGCAGTAGGCTCTATCATGTATGCCATGCTGTGTACTAGACCGGATATAGCACATGTTGTTAGTTTGACTAGTAGATATCAAAGTGATCCAGGAATGGAACACTGGACATCGGTCAAGAATATCCTAAAGTACTTGAAAAGAACTAAGGATATGTTTCTTTGTTATGGCGGTGACAAAGAGCTTGTTGTAACCAGTTACACCGATGCAAGTTGGAACACTGATCCTGATGACTCTAAGTCTCAGTCTGGGTACGTGTTTATGTTGAATGGTGATGCAGTAAGCTGGTGCAGCTCCAAGCGCGCAGTGCACGGTGGCGAAGTCTTCAACTGAATCGGAATACATAGCGGCTTCGGAGGCTTCATCGAAAGCGGTATGGATGAAGAGGTTCATTGTTGAGCTTGGTGTGGTTCCTAGTGCATTGGACTGATAACGCGTGAAGCACACGTCCGTTGGGAACCCCAAGAGGAAGGTGTGATGCGTACAACAACAAGTTTTCCCTAAGTAAGAAACCAAGGTTATCGAACCAGTAGGAGATGAAGGCCACGTGAAGGTTGTTGGTGGAGGAGTGTAGTGCGGCGCAACACCAGTGATTCCGGCGCCAACGTGGAACCTGCACAACACAATCAAAATACTTTGCCCCAACTTAATAGTGAGGTTGTCAATCTCACCGGCTTGCTAAAAACAAAGGATTAAATGTATGGTGTGGAGAATGATGTTTGTTTGTGAAGAACAACAGAGAACAGAGATTGCAGTAGATTGTATTTCAGATGTAAAAGAAAGGACCAGGGTCCACAGTTCACTAGTGGTGTCTCTCCGATAAGATAAATAGCATGCTGGGTGAACAAATTACAAGTGGGAAATTGACAAATAAAGATTCATATACATATCATGATGATCACTATGAGATTTAATCAGGGCATTACGACAAAGAACATAGACCACCATCATCCAGCATGCATCTATGCCTAAAAAGTCCACTTTCAGGTTAGCATCCGCACCCCTTCCAGTATTAAGTTGCAAACAACAGACAATTGCATTAAGTATGGTGCGTAATGTAATCAACACAAATATCCTTAGACAAAGCATTGATGTTTTATCCCTAGTGGAAACAAGCACATCTACAACCTTAGAACTTTCTATCACCGTCCCGCATTCAATGGAGGCATGAACCCACTATCGAGCATAAATACTCCCTCTTGGAGTTACAAGTATCAACTTGGCCAGAGCCTCTACTAGCAACGGAGAGCATGCAAGAACATAAACAACACATATATGATAGATCAATAATCAACTTGACATAGTATTCCATATTCATCGGATCCCACCAAACACAACATGTAGCATTACAAATAGATGATCTTGATCATGTTAGGCAGCTCACAAGATCTAAACATGATAGCACAAGAGGAGAAGACAACCATCTAGCTACCGCTATGGACCCATAGTCCAAGGATGAACTACTCACGCATCAGTCCGGAGGCGGGCATGGTGATGTAGAGCCCTCCGGTGATGATTCCCCTCTCCGGCGAGGTGCCGGAGGCGATCTCTCGAATCCCCCGAGATGGGATTGGCGGCGGCGGCGTCTCTGGAACTTTTTCCGTATCGTGGCTCTCGGAACTAGGGTTTTCGCGACGGAGAGTTTAAGTAGGCGGAAGGGCAGAGTCGGAGGGGGCTCGAGGGGCCCACCCCATAGCGTGGCGCGAGCCCCTCCTTGGTCGCGCCGCCCTATGCTGGCGGCTCCTCGTGGCCCCACTTCGTATCCTCTTCGGTCTTCTGGAAACTCCGTGGAAAAGTAAGACCGTGGGCTTTTGTTTCGTCTAATTCCGAGAATATTTCCTGTGTAGGATTTCGAAACCAAAAACGAGTAGAAAACGAGAACTCGGCGCTTCAAGCATCTTGTTAATAGGTTAGTGCCGGAAAATGCATCAAAACATCATAAAGTGTGAACAAAACATGTAGGTATTGTCATAAAACTAGCATGGAACATAAGAAATTATAGATACGTTGGAGACGTATCAAGCATCCCCAAGCTTAGTTCCTACTCGCCCTCGAGTAGGTAAATGATAAAAACAATAATTTCTGAAGTGACATGCTACCATCATAATCTTGATCAACATTATTGTAAAGCATATGAGATGAATGGAGTGATTCGAAACAAAATATTGCTAACAAAAAGTCAATGACTAAAAAACTGAATCATATAGCAAAAACTTTTCATGAATAGTACTTTCAAGAAAAATATCAAAAAGACTTGCATAAGAGCTAACTCATAAAGCAATAGATTCAAAGTAGAAGGTTTCGAAGAAACAGAAAGGATGATTAAGTTTCAGCAGTTGCTTTCAACTTGTAACATGTATATCTCATGGATAATTGTCAACATAAAGTAATATAACAAGTGCAATAAGTAAACATGTAAGAATCAATGCACACAGTTGACACAAGTGTTTGCTTCTAAGATAGAAAGAAGTAGGTGAACTGACTCAACATAAAGTAAAAGAAAGGCCCTTAGCAGAGGGAAGCATGGATTACTATTTTTGTGCTAGAGCTTTTATTTTGAAAACATATAAACAATTTTGTCAACGGTAGTAATAATTCATATGTGTTATGCATAAAACTTCCTACAAGTTGCAAGCCTCATGCATCGAATACCAATAGTGCCCGCACCTTGTCCTAATTAGCTTGGATTTACATGGATTATCATTGCATAACATATGTTTCAACCAAGTGTCACAAAGGGGTACCTCTATGCCGCCTGTACAAAGGTCCAAGGAGATAAATCGCATTTGATTTCTCGTTTTTGATAGATCTCAACTAAGGACATCCATACCGGGACAACATAGAAAACAGATAATGGACTCTTTAATGCATAAGCATTCAACAACAGATAAAATTCTCATAAGAGATTGAGGATTAGTGTCCAAACTGAAAACTTCCACCATGATACATGGCTTTGGTTAGCGGCCCAATGTTCTTCTCTAACAATATGCATACTCAAACCATTTGATCATGATAAATCACCCTTACTTTAGACAAGACGAACATGCATAGCAACTCACATGATATTCAACAAAGGTGTAAAGAGTTGATGGCGTCCCCAGAAACATGGTTACCGCTCAACAAGCAACTTATAAGAACTAAGATACATAGCAACATATTCATCACCACAATAGTTTTTAAGCTATTTTCCCATGAGCTATATATTGTAAAGACAAAGGAATGAAATTTTAAAGGTAGCACTCAAGTAATTTACTTTGGAATGGCAGAAAAATACCACATATAGGTAGTTATGGTGGACACAAGAACATATTGCAAGCATTATAAGACTCTACACTGTCTTTCTTGTTGTTCAAACACTTTTACCAGAAAATATCTAGACCTTAGAGAGACAAATCATGCAAACCAAATTTCAACAAGCTCTACGGTAGTTCTCCACTAATAGATTTAAACTACATGATGCAAGAGCTTAAACATGATCTATGAGAGCTCAAAACAATTGCCAAGTATCAAATTATTCATGACCATATGAAGCATTTTCTGATTCCAACCAAATAGCAATTAAGGAAGCAGTTTTCAGCCTTCGCCATGAACATTAAAGCAAAACTAAGAACACCAGTGTTCAATATGAAAAAGCGGAGCGTGTATATCTCCAATACAAGGATTGTGGGATCATTATTTATTCAAACCAAAACAAAAACAAAAGCAAAAAGACGCTCCAAGTAAAGAACATAAGATGTTATGGAATAAAAATATAGTTTCACTAGAAGTGACCTGATAAGTTGTCGATGAAGAAGGGGATGCCTTGGGCATCCCCAAGCTTAGATGCTTGAGTCTTCTTGAAATATTCAGGGATGAACCACGGGGGCATCCCCAAGCTTAGACTTTTCACTCTTCTTGATCATATTGTATCATCCTCTTCTCTTGACCCTTGAAAACTTCCTCCACACCAAACTTTAAGCAAACTCATTAGAGGGTTAGTGCATAATCAAAAATTCACATATTCAGAGGTGACATAATCATTCTTAACACTTCTGGACATTACCCAAGGCTACTGAAAGTTAATGGAACAAAGAAATCCATTCAACATAGCAAAAGAGGCAATGCGAAATAAAAAGGCAGAATCTGTCAAAACAGAACAGTCCGTAAAGACGAATTTTTCCGAGGCACTTAACTTGCTCAGATGGAAAAACTCAAAACTAATGAAAGTTGCGTACATATCTGAGGATCACGCAAGTAAATTGGCAGATTTTTTTGATTCTTCTACAGAGAGAAGGACGCGAATTCGTGACAGACAACAGTTCTATTTCTGCGCAGAAATCCAAATCTAGTATCAACTTTACTATCAGAGACTTTACTTGGCACAATAACATGATAAGGAGAGGTTGCTACAGTTGTAACAGCTTCCAAGACTCAACAAAACAGTAGTAAAAATAAAACCATGGGTTATCTCCCAAGAAGTGCTTTTTTTTAACGCCTTTCAGCTAGGCGCGTAAAGTGCAAATCAAGTAACATCAAGAGAAGAAGCATCAACATCATAATTTGTTCTACAAACACAATTTGTTGCAGAGGGTACCTTAGATGCTCCATTATCTAAATTTCCCATGGTGGTGCTAGGGGTTTTATCAATTTTAGGCCTATAATAATTCTTTGGTTTAGGCACCTTAGAGACATACATGAATTTTTGCTCTTTACCCACATAAGCTTTCTCCTTAAACTTAAGAGAAGAAAAAGTTGAACCCAAGGTTCCCATAGCTTCTTCAAATTCACTAATCCTATTGGTTTGATTATCATGGATAACACAAGTTTCTAGGATAGCAATTCTTTCATTAATTCCTCCTAGGGATTTATCAAGTTTATCAGTATTATCATGTAATATCCCCAATTTAGTCTCAATACTTGGAAGATTTTTCTCTATGGTTTCCAACTTTTTCATGACATCCTCAAGAGAGATTTCAATTTTAACTTCATTAACCGGTGGTGTTCCAACTAGACTCTCAATGATGCAACTAGCTTCTAAAGCAGGAGTACCTAGGAAATTACCTCCCGAAAGAGTATCAAGAACATACCTATTCCAGCTAGATATACCAACATAAAAGTTCCTAAGAAGGATAATAGTGGAGTGTTTCTTAATGCACCTATGATGAGTATTACTAATTCTGTACCAAGCATCTTTAAAACTTTCTCCACCTTGTTGCTTAAAAAAACGAACTTCAACTTCAGGATTACTCATTTTAGCAGTAATAAAAGTAGACTAAGCAAACAGAATAAAATAAAGTAAAAACAAGTAACTAATTTTTGTGTGTTTTTGATATAGAGAAAGCAAGACAGAAAATAAAGTAAAGTAAAGCAACTAATTTTTTTTGTGTTTTTGATATAAAGCAAACAAGACAGAAAATAAAATAAAGTAAAGCAAGACAATAAACAAAGTAAAGAGATTGGATGTGAGAGACTCCTCTTGCAGCGTGTCTTGATCTCCCCGGCAACGGCGCCAGAAAAAGAGCTTGATAACGCGTGAAGCACACGTCCGTTGGGAACCCCAAGAGGAAGGTGTGATGCGTACAGCAGCAAGTTTTCCCTCGCAAGAAACCAAGGTTATCGAACCGAGTAGGAGATGAAGGCCACGTGAAGGTTGTTGGTGGAGGAGTGTAGTGCGGCGCAACACCGGTGATTCCGGCGCCAACGTGGAACCCGCACAACACAATCAAAATACTTTGCCCCAACTTAACGAGTGAGGTTGTCAATCTCACCGGCTTGCTGAAAACAAAGGATTAAACGTATGGTGTGGAGAATGATGTTTGTTTGCGAAGAACAACAGAGAACAGAGGTTGCAGTAGATTGTATTTCAGATGTAAAAGAAAGGACCGGGGTCCACATTTCACTAGTGGTGTCTCTCCAATAAGATAAATAGCATGTTGGGTGAACAAATTACAGGTGGGCAATTGACAAATAAAGATTCATATACATATCATGATGATCACTATGAGATTTAATCAGGGCATTACGACAAAGAACATAGACCACCATCCAGCATGCATCTATGCCTAAAAAGTCCTCTTTCAGGTTAGCATCCGCACCCCTTCCAGTATTAAGTTGCAAACAACAGACAATTGCATTAAGTATGGTGCGTAATGTAATCAACACAAATATCCTTAGACAAAGCATTGATGTTTTATCCCTAGTGGCAACTGACATAGGCATCCCCAACTTGTATATTACCCGGAGTTTACTGAAGGCCCACGAGTCGAAGAATACAAAGATCGGAAGCCCAATTAGTGTTAAGGAAAGATAGAGTTGTATTAGGAAATATAGAGACTTGTAATCTTACGGGACCGGTGCGAAACCCTCCCGGACTTTGTAACTTGTATATTACGAAACCCTCGGCTCCACCTCCTATATAAGGGGGAGTCGAGGGACAAAGAAAGGATCGAATCTATTGTCCACAGAACCCTAGTTTTTTACAATCAGCGAGTACTTTTCGGTTGAAACCTTCGAGATCTACTTGCCCTCTACTTATAGCAAAACCCTAGTCTACAATCTGTAGGCATTGACAAGTTAATCCCTTGTCGATTGGCACCGTTTGTGGGAATTAGAGGTTGCAAGGAGCTGATCTCGATGGCACGTCCAGAATCGTCGACTTCGTCGGTAGCAAGCAATGCGATGGATCGAGGTAAACAGGAAAAAACTGATCTAGTCGATTTTATTCCTCACCCGCCCTCCCGTTTGGATGCATGTGCGTATCTGGAGGAGCCCATCGTCATGACGTTTGGAGAATTCCGATTCAGCGTCAACAAGGAAGGATCTTATCGTCTCGAAGTTTCGATCTCGTCAGAATTTTCAGCGATCGATTCTGACTTTTCATCGAGCGATGAAGAGCTTTCATCGCCATGCTTCATCGACACCAAGGCAAGCGGAAAGCTCGCCAAGATCTTCAGCGACACATCCGTCGAGTCGTCTGCGGACTCTGTTATAAGCAGCGACTCCGACAGCGTCGACAGCTTCAACTTCATCGACAAATCTACTGCCATTGGAAAGGTCTTCACCAATCTCTATGATGGTGTCACCAATCAATCAAAAAATCAACAATCAAAATATCATCAAGTCTATGCAATCGAGGAGACAAACCGAGAAGAACCAGAGACGTCAGAGGCTTTCGACGATTTTGGAAACCCATACGTCGATCCCGCTAATCTCAGAAGAGGCCTAGGCACTAAATATGTCGGGACCACTCCTCGTATAAGAGTTCAGCTCCCGCAGGCAGCGTGGGATAGAGCCGCAAGAGCCATGGATGGTTCAGAACCGTTGACCACAACCGCAACTGCAGAAGAATTGCAAGCTTATCAATATAGACTTGCTCGTGTGAGTAGGGAGTTGGAAAAACAGACAGCTTCCCTGAACAGTAGAAAGGAGGCAGCTTCCGCGTCAAGTAGGCGACGAGCAGAGCTAAGTGGACAATCAAGAACTTCGGGAGATAGCCATAGAGAAGCTCGGAGGAGAGCAAGATCTCGGCTGCAAAATATACCTGAAGAAGAGAGAGGAAATATAATTCAAAATCTCGACATGTCTTTCATGACGATCGATACAAGGGGAAATATTATCCCGAAAACACCAGAAGCTGGGTACATGGCAACGCAAGCTTATATCCTGGCATCCATACCACCTCCTGGGGACCCGAGAGAAGCATTGTTCAACATGGCAATGGCAGGAGTTGGAGTCATGGGAACAGCGTTCGCTGCTACACCTCCCGAAGGAACTGCAAGGCAAAATAGTCCACGACCCACGACAGCAGTGCAAGATCCACCAAGAACAAACGGAGCAAGGGATACAACGGCTTAAGTGAGGGTGGATAGAGCGCGACAAGAAAGAAGAGAACATCGGCAGTCACCAGAAGTTGCCGATGAAGATATGTGCGGGCTCCCGTGCTTTACGAGACGAGTTCGAAAAACTCGAGTCCCGTCAGGGTTCAAGCTACCCGAAAATTTCAAGAAATTCGACGGTCTACAAGATCCCGAAGATTGGCTCGTTGATTATCTCGAGATGGTGAAGTTGATAGGAGGAACCAGAGCAACAGCCATGCAGAGCATCCAAGTACATTTGAGTGGAGCCGCGTGATCTTGGATAAAGAAACTTCCCCCAGGTTCCATCGACAACTGGGATAGCTTTGAAGACATCTTCGTGAAGAATTTCCGGTCCACCTGCAAGAAACTTGCGTCACTAGAAGAGTTGAGGGAGTGTAGACAGAAACACGACGAATCTATGAGAAAATATATACAGAGGTGGAACATTATCAAAAACTCGGCAGAAGACATATCTGACGAGAGGGCAATAGATGCGTTCGTGGCAGGGATTCGACGAGGAGATTTCGCCGAAGACCTAGGAAGAACCAACCCAAAAACAATATCAGCACTGATGGAAATAGCAAATAAATGGGCAGATGGAGAAGATGCTATACACAACAAGCGACAGAGGTCGCCAGAGGAGGACCGCAGTCGAAATTTTCAAAATAGAAGGCGATTTTCTCGCAAGTTCTACAATAATGATGCTCCTGGCCACATATCAGCTGGTTTCCGAGGAAACCCTGGAGGGAACAATCGAGATGATTACCAAAGAAGTAATGAGCAACAAGGCGACAACAGAGGAGACTTCCGCAGCAACAGGCAAAATAGTGGACCAAGGTTTCATAGACCATATGTGTCTCCCGAGGAAATGATGAATGGACCATGTCAGATGCACTTCTATCTCGACAATAATGGAAAGAGGCAGTCAGGACATCTCCAGAAAGACTGTCGCAATTTCCAAGCAATGTCGCGGGCCGCAGGGATCACCAATGCTCAAGCAATGAATAGAAACCCCCAGGGACCAAGGAGTGAGATCCACCTCCCACCTCCTCCCGCAATTACGGATGAAAATCGGCACCAGCTCAGAATAGCGGCAGCACCACATCCACCTCCATATGTTGACCCTAACTCCAAAGGTGCGGTCTCGATGATTCAGAAAGCTAGGCCATCTAACAGGGCGCAGAAAGTAATCTCGCGGCAAGTGTTCATGGCAGAGAAGGTGCCTCCACCAACAGTCGAGTACCTAAATTGGTCGGGACAGGACATTGGCTTCACAATTGTGGATCACCCGCAGCAAGTTCCTCGAACAGGGCAATCTGCGCTTATCTTACCCGCGGTCATCGCTGGTTTTGACGTGTCAAGGGTCTTTATAGATGGCGGCAGCAGCTTAAACCTTATGTATGCAGATACGTTAAGGAAGATGAACATATCCCTGGCAAATTTAAAACCAACTGACACACGTTTCCACGGAATCACGCCGGAGAAGCCGAGTTATCCGTTGGGGAAGATTAATCTCGACGTTCAGTTTGGGACCCGAGAAAACTACAGGATTGAGAAGCTGGAGTTTGAAGTTGTAGATTTCCCGTCGCAATATCACGCATTGTTGGGACGACCAGCATATGCCAGGTTTATGGCGGTACCACATTACACGTACTTGTTGTGGAGGTTGCCTGGACCTAAGGGACCAATTACAGTCAAGCGAAGTTTTGCGCTAGCTGATAAATGCGACAAGGATTTTCATCGACTGTCGGAAACTTTCGGGGTGCAAGCAGAATATATGGCGTCAAGGCTCACTGACTATGATGTGTTGCCAGACACAGGGAGGCCACTTAGGGAACCAACCTTCAACACTGCTAAGGATTCAAAAGAGGTGCAGATCCACCCGACGGACCCGAAGAAAACGACGTCCATTGCAACGAATATGGACCTCGCATAGGAAAGCGCGCTCGTCGAGTTCCTCCGTGAGCACTGGAAAATCTTCGCATGGTGTCCAGCTGACATGCCAGGAGTACCCAGGGAACTTGCCGAGCACCATCTAAACTTGGATCCTATTGCGAGACAAATCAAACAACCTTTGCGGCGTTTTTCGGAACCAAACCGAAAAGCTATGCTGTCAGAAATCGATCGACTCAAAGATGCTGGTTTTATTAAAGAGATATCTACAGAAGCCACGTGGGTAGCTAACCCAGTGATGGTGCCGAAGAAAAACACGAAAGTCCTTCGCATGTGTGTCGACTTTACGTGTCTCAATAAACACTGTCCAAAGGATCACTTTCCCCTCCCAAGGATCGATCAAATCATCGACTCCACGGCAGGATGTGAACGTCTTTCCTTCTTGGACGCGTACTCTGGTTATAAACAAATCAGATTAAAAGAAGATGATGAAGCCAAGACAGCGTTCATAACACCTTACGGCGTGTTCTGCTATAGAACAATGCCCTTTGGTCTGAAAAACGCGGGAGCAACATATCAGCGGATGATGCAGAAGTGCCTTGCAACACAAATTGGAAAAAATGTACAAGTTTACATTGACGATGTCGTCATAACATCAAAAAAGGGGACAACGCTGATCGAGGATTTGAAAGAAACCTTCGACAACCTCGACAAGTTCCGCCTTAAGTTGAACCCGACAAAGTGTTCCTTTGGTGTTCCTGCAGGAGAACTTCTCGGGTTCTTAGTATCAGCAAGAGGGATCGAGGCCAATCCAGAAAAAATCCAAGCCATCGTAACGATGAGGAAGTCGACAAAGTTGAAACAAATACAACAGCTGACGGGGCGAGTCGCAGCTTTAAGCAGATTCGTCGCCAGGCTGGGAGAAAAGGCACTGCCATTCTATGCACTGATCAAACAAGGAGAGAAATTTCAGTGGAACGAGGAAGCAGATAGAGCTTTCGAGAATCTCAAGCGCACAATTTCGACACCACCAATCTTGGTGGCGCCTAAAGAGAAGGAACCCCTCCTGCTATACATCGCAGCCACACCTCAGGTGGTCAGCACGGCTCTGGTAGTCGAAATGGAGGAAGAAGGAAAACTCCATGGAGTACAGAGGCCAGTATATTTCATCAGTGAAGTACTATCGCCTTCAAAACAGCGGTACCCGCAGTACCAGAAGTTGGCGTATGGAGTGTTTACAACAGCAAGAAAATTGCGACACTATTTTTCGGCGCACCCGATAATAGTGGTTAATGAGGCTCCTCTGTCAAATATATTAAACAACCCAGAAGCTACGGGTCGTGTCTCCCTTTGGGGAATAGAGCTTTCCCCTCGGGACATCACGTATGAAAAAAGAAAAGCAATAAAGTCGCAAATCTTACCAGATTTCATCGCAGAGTGGATGGAGCTACAAAATACAGGACCTCCAGATTTATCGAGAACCTGGACTATGAACTTTGATGGGTCCAAAAGGTTAGAAGGCGCTGGAGCAGGCGTGATACTAATCTCACCTGAAGGCGACAAATTAAAGTATGTCTTACGGATGACGTTCCCAAACGCGTCTAACAATGAGGCAGAATATGAAGCTCTGATACATGGGATGAAGATGGCGAAAGCTTGTGGTGCAACCCGACTAAAGATCTTTGGCGACTCACAGTTGGTGGCCCAGCAGGTCATGAATCAATGTGATGCAGTCAACGAGAGTATGATAGCATACAAGGAGATGTATAATGAGCTCGAAAAGCTGTTTGATGGATGCGAGGTAAATCACATCAGTAGATTGAGTAAGGATGAAGCCGATGTTCTTGCAAACATCGGGTCGCAGTGTCTCGCGATTCCTCCAGGCGTGTTTTGGGAAGAAATAAGCTAGAGATCCACAAAGCCGATGAAACCAAAGAAGAAGGAGAAGGATGAAAAACCCTCGGGTGTCACAAAAGAATCACTGGAAGAAGAAGAAGAGGAACATGAGCTAGTCATGATGGTGCAAATTCCATGGATGCAGGCATATATATCATACATCCTAAGGAAAACAATACCCGACGATCCAGTTGAAGCAAGGCGAATAATTAGACGTTCTAAAGCTTTTACTGTGGTCAAAGGGGAGTTGTACAAGCGAAGTATTTCGGGTGTGCTACAGAGGTGCGTCACACCCGAAGAAGGAAGGATAATCCTGAAAGATGTACACGAAGGGATATGTGGGCATCATGCAAGCAGTCGAGCTATTGCAGCCAAGGTTTTCAGGGCAGGATTTTATTGGTTGACAGCTATTGAGGACGCGAAGGAAATAGTGCGAACTTGCGACGCGTGCCAGAGATTCGCCGCAAAACCTCATTCTCCGGCAGCAGAATTGATGCCAATCCCGTTGTCTTGGCCCTTTGCTCAATGGGGCCTCGATATGGTGGGAAAATTACACAAAGCTTCGCCAGGAGGATATGAGTATATGCTCGTTGCTGTCGATAAATTTACCAAGTGGATAGAAGCAAAGCCGATAAATTCACCGGACGACCGCGTCGGCAATCAAGTTTGTGAAAAGCATTGTTTTTTGATTTGGAGTCCCTCATAGCATCATCACAGACAATGGCAGTAATTTCACATGCAAGGAGTTCAAAGCATACTGTGCAGAAGTGGGCATCAAATTGAGTTTTGCGTCTGTCGCACATCCACAGACCAACGGTCAAGTCGAGAAAGCCAATGGTATCATCTGCAATGGTATCAAGAAGCGCCTGTTAGGACCATTGGAAAAAGCTCGACATACTTGGCCAGAGGAGTTGCCAAGCGTGTTGTGGAGCATCCGAACAACACCAAATACAGCGACATAGGAGACGCCGTTCTTTCTGGTCCATGGAGCTGAAGCAGTATTGCCGATAGAAATAGAGCATGATTCCCCAAGAGTTATAGAATACGATGAAGAAACTTCCAGAAGAGCTTTGGAGGATGATGTCGACGCGCTCGATGAGGCTCGAGATGAAGTGTTGTCACGAGTCGCCAAGTACCAACAGGACCTGAAAAACTACCACAGTCGACGATTGCGACCAAGATCTTTTCAAGTTGGAGATTTGGTTTTACGACTCAATCAAAAAAGTCACGAAAAACTCGAGTCGCCGTGGCTTGGCCCTTACATCGTCACAGAAGTAATTGAAGGAGGAGCATACAGAATCAAGGACAAGAAGACGGGAATCGCCGAGCCAAATCCTTGGAACGTGGCGCAGCTCAGGCGTTTTTACGCTTAGAAGCCGAAATATAGTCTCCTTTGTAAACACACAATGTACTAAAACGCCCGCGAGTTTTCATACGCACTCTTTTCCTTTTTCGGGGCACCAAGTGGGGCCGGGAAAGGTTTTTAATGAGGCGGGCTCGCGGTGCTGCAATATAATAAAGATAGTGGAGTTATATATCTTTTTCGACAGGCTCGGGGGCTTGCACACAGAAGATACAATATATATATATATATATATATATATATATACACAATGTCGACGAATACAACTTGCAAAATATCTCGCCTTGGTGCAAAGCACCTCGCAAAAATAAAAAGGTGGCGCAAAGTAATGATCAACATAAAGCTCGGGGGCTCGCGCTCGCAAAAATAGTACACTCAATATAATTTATCTTGCCTTGGGTCAACCTCGCATTATAAAAAGAAAACATTACCACCAAAACGCCCGGGGGCTTGACAATGAAAAACAAAAATCTAGTGACTTTACAATATAGATTATGTCAACAACATACAAGACACAATTCTTGGGAAGTAAATATTCAATGGTTGCCCAGTATATTATCTATCATCAACCGTTCATTATTTATAGCACGAGTGCTATGTTCAGCATAGCCGCCCTTCATGAAGAATTCGGCGTCCATCCGAAGAAGCTCATCCATCATGTCTTCTGCAACAGGGGTCACAATGTCGTCATATTTGCTGAAGTTCTTCTTCCTTTTCGCCATCTTAGCTAGGCACTTGGGAACAATTTGACCCATGTCTAACTTCGGGTAGCAGATTTTTATCATAATCATTGCAAACCTTGCGCCGGCAGCTAATTGGGCTCGCACAAAGCCATGGATTCGAGGAGCATCCCGAAATTTTTCCATCAGAGCAGGAAGGGTCTCTGGCATTTTATTACGTGGAAACATGGTGCCGTAGAGCAGAGACAAGGTCTTTGTACAGAAGTCGAGAAATTCGCGGACTTGAAGCGCGCGATCTTGAAATCTGACGATCTGGCGGGTACGATCGGGTGTGCCCCAAAAATTAGAACCATGATTCCATGCAAGTCTGAGAAGCGCATTGGATCGAGCTTCAATACGCTCAACTTCGGCGGCAGTGTCCAAGAAAGAACCTATTTTGAAGGAATCAGCAGAAAAAGAGGAGACAAGCAACATGAAAAAAGAAGCATGATAAAGTTAATGAAGCACACCTGCCATATCCAAGCTAGCATCCGTCAGCAGCTGAAGCATGAAATTCTCTCGAGCAGCAGCTGCAGCAGCCTCAGCAACCGCAGTCTCCTTTTCAACTATAGCATCTTGAGCCTGTTGAAGCGCAATCTTTTCCCTCCCAGAAGATTTTTGAGACAGCTCCATGATCATAAGTGACTGTTTCTTCGTGGACTGGAGCTGCTGGCGAAGTTCTTCAAAATCTTGTGTTGAACCTTTACTCGACGAATCTTCAATAAGTTCGGTAGCAACATGTATTTTCTTCAAACGGGATGAAGCAGGAAAAGCTTCGGAAGGACCAGGAGTTGCAGTATAGTTGTCAAAAATCAACTGAAAACAAAAGTTCCGACATCTATCATCAAGCAAAGATATATTTCCATTGATTCTCAAAGTATGTACATGGATATTAGAAAAGAAGGATCACTAGCGAACTACTGAACCAGTTGCCGACAAAGCTACTATGGCGACAGTGCCAAAAGAAAGTAAAAACTAAAAGAAAACACAAGGTGGTCTACTTGACCTCCGGCTTCGATGAACTGGGAGCAAGAGTAGGATCATATCCGAGGTGGGCAAGGATTTTCTTCGAGTTGGGTTTGGCCGCCTTAATCAGCGACTGCCACCTTTTCGTTTCCATCTCCTCCGTGCAGCCAACTCTTGCCCAGTCGATTTCTTGTTGGGTCTCAGCAACCAAGGCAATTGTACCTTCAACACCAACTTTTAATCCCTCTTGGCGAAGTTGGATTCCAAGTTTTTCTTGCGAAGAGAAGCACTTGGCGAGAGCAACAAAAGTTGCGGGTTCCTCCTTCTTCTTGAAAAAAATATGGGAAAAGCCGCGACAAGCCAATCTTAGCTTCAGAAAGGCCGTCACGGGCCTCATCACCATGGATTTCAAGAAGGGAAAGTGCGTCGAGGAGTTGGTCACCTTCTGGGCTCTCTAGCTCATACTCTTGATTTGTTCTTCCTAAATAAAGTAAAAGAGAGTTGATTAAACGAAAAAGGGAAAAAAGACGACTCAAAGAAGCAATGAGGGCCTGGGCACTTACTAATAAAGCGTCGAGTCTGCGACTCCAATCGACTAAGGATTTCTTCTTCGCGAGCAGAATGCTAAGCTACGTTTTCGCTCAGAGAATTTTTTGCGTCGTCAAGTCTTTTTTGAAGATCTTCGACGGCAGCAGCATCTGCTTCAGCTTTCATGCGAGCTTTTTCGCTTTGCTCTAACTCCACAGCAAGAGCGTCAGCGCGTTTGTTAGACTCCACAAATTTTTCCGACATCATAAGACATACAAGTAAAATATTGTAGCACAAAATAGTGACAGGATATACTCGCCAAGGAAAGACAGACAAGGAAAAAAGAGGGTACCTTCAAGATTGGTGGCATACTCGCGGTACCCGATAAATTGGGTACCGAAACGGATAAGCTCTTTCATGAAAGGCTAAAGAAAAGATCATAAAAAGGGGATCAATATAGGAAGTGAAAAGTTCGACATCACGAAGAAACAAGGAGAGGGAAGTTCAGAGAAATGAAGTCAATGTAGGGCGAAGAAGATAACTTACTTCTTCCATTAAAGGAGTCGAGGAACAACCACTTAAAATGGTAGGTTCCTTGGCTGGTTCTACCCTAGCCCTCTTCGGTGAGGAGCTATCGGGTTCATAGCTGGCGTTGGATGCTCTGTGTTCTGATGAGGGGGGGAAGTTTCATCGCCATCGGGCTGAGCTTCGGAAACAACTACAGTACGGGACGTGCTCGTTCGAGCAGTCGCGTCAATAGGAGCATCATCCTCTTCATCACCACTACAACAAATAAAGCGACAAGATAAGAAAGCAATTCGAAAGAGTATCGAGAACAGACAAAAAATAGTGCAACAAGAACTTACGAACTGATAAGAGCAGCCTCGTAAAGGTCGATAGCCTTCTTCCCAGCACCAGGTGCAGGTTCTCCGGCACGAGCAGCATCAGCTTTGGAGGTGCCGGAATCGACAACTTCATCCCTCTTCCTTTTGTTCCTCGGAGAAGCAGCTGGAGGAGGAGAAGGTGTCGATGCGGTTGCCTCAGTTTCAGCGTCCTTTTCAGAGGATTCCGCGGATTTTCGAGAACCCGCGTTTTCACTCTCAGGGCGAGACGTACCCTGGTTGTCGTCGGTGACAACAGCCCTTTCTTCGACTTCCCCACCTTCGGGAAGGGGAGGAAGTGGCGACGCAGTCACATGGCCCTATTCAAGAAAGAAAAAATATCGGCATGGATCGTTCTCAAGAAAAGCAGTCGAAGGAAAACTAGTATGACAAAGACAAAAAAAAGAATGCATAAACACAAGTGCTAGCATATTACCTGCGGGAGCGCGTTGGTGGCGCTATACGGCGTCACACCGCAAGATGTCGGGACGACGTCTTTTTTGCTCAGCGACGAGATTTTTCGGACAAGCTTTTCCAAGTCTTTGGCCGATAAATCTGTCGACAGGCGATCCACGTCTCCATCGCCAGCATACATCCAGAGGGGGTTTTTGCGAGCTTGTAGAGGCTGCACCCTAATCCTAAGGAAGTACGCCGTGATTTGGATACCCGACAATTCTTGTCCACGGGTATTTTGGAGCTCGTGGATGCGTGTCATCAGTGCCTCTGTCGCCGCTTTTTCTTCGTCGGTAGCCTCTGCATCCCAGGATCGGCGGCGACAGATTTTTTCGGCACCATCAAATGGAGGGATATTATCTTCTATTGAGTTATGGTTCTCCTCGTGAATGTACAACCATTTTTTGCGCCACCCTTGAACTGAGTCAGGGAATTTGACGTCGAAGTTGTAACATCCCAAAAATTTAAAACAAAGAGAAAATGAATTTCCTTTTTCCAAAAATGAGAACCAACAAAAACTTTTATTAAATTCAGTTTGGTACCTAGTAAGCATGCTTATATGTTGTGATATCGCCCTGATTGTTTATTTATTGCATTGAACCTAATTCCAAAACCCTAAACCCAAATCTTCTCACAACAAAATAGTATCAAATAAGAAGGAACTAAAATAAAATAAAATATGTGGGCATATAGCCCTAGCATGCAAATATTGACTAATACCATTCTTACTTTTCAAAATAGAGGTGAACCATTGAGATACTCCACTAAACCCTAAACCTCACCCCTCTTTTCATCATCCAAGTTAAAATAAAATAAAAGGAAATAAGAAAAAGGCATATGTGCCTATGGCTATTTTTACCAATCTTTACCCTAAGCTCCTCTACTTTGTTTAGTAGTTTGGAAAAACCATTATACACCCTATCTAGTACTTATCAAACATAATTCAAGTTGTTTCCAAAGAAAATAAAAAGAAACTAAAAATGCCATAGAGGCATATGAGAGTAAATTAGCAAATTTGGGAATTTGAGAAGATTGACCCTAAGACTTGTTGTGAATGGTTGGATCACCTCCATATACCATTTCAACACTCAACAACACCAATTGGGTCAAGCAAAGTCAAATTAAAAATCAAATGCCACATATGCATAGAGGCATATGTGACACATAGCCATAATACCCAATTCTTGCCCTATGTCTTTAAACCTTGATCAATTGGTGTGAAACCATCTCTAAACCTAAACTAACGCTAAATTGACCCTACCCCATGCCCAAGTAGATCAAGGGGAACCATTTACAAAAATAATAAAATTTGACACCTCATCTTTTATGTGTTATGGACATTTTTGCAAATCTTTGAACAAGACCTTTTTAAATGGATTCAATGGTTGGGAAATGTTTCTAAACTAATAAGAATCATTTTAGAGTCAAGAAAAATCAAATCACAAAGAGAGAAATCAAAAAAGGGAGAAAATCCCCAAAATTCACTCACATACACTTCGCCAAATTTTGCAAATCTTCACCAAAGGCCACCGTTGCTTGATCTATTGCTTTGAGAATACTTATATATGATAAACAAATACAATTTCATCAAAGAAACAAGAATCAACCCATGGAAAATCTCAAAATCTACATACATGTGATAATGGTCAAAATGGAGTTTTATAAAATGTTCCCCACTTTACCCCCTGGTTTTGACTTTTCTTTAAACTAAACTTGGTAAACCAAAGCCATGTCATCCAAGACCATGTCAAGGTGAGTAACTTTCATGTTGACCACCATGGCCAGAATTGACTAGGTTGACCAGTATGAATTTGACAAGTGGTGATGTTGAAACAAAGTGAAGATAACCCCAAATTTGAAACTTTGCAAATCCATCCCAAATTGAATACCACCACCACCATTCTACTACAAATATTATATGATTGCAATCCACCAAAATTAAATAAAAAATTCAAATCTTTTCTTCTTGCGGCCATTTCATCGAGCACCTTATGTGCACAAACCAACCAAGCACATACATGCTTATATCCAGTGTGTAATTGCTTCAACCCTCAACCCTATGTCATCACCAGACCCTCCTTGCACCCAGTAGACAAGGCCATGCCTTGGAGACACAGTTTGGTGACGTTTGGAGCAAGGACATGATCATGTCGTGGTGCTCATGGCACCTCCGTGCCATTTCCCTCTCCACTCACATCTGACCCATGTCACCATGTCTCTGAGCCTCCCCTCACTCCCACACACCTGCTGGTACATGCCATCGACAAAGGAGAGCAAGCCACTGGCCGGAACGCCACGCGCCCAGTGACGCCAGAACGCGCCACAGCGCCAGACGTGTCCCTGGACGCGTCAGTTCATCACTTGCCCCCGTTGACTCCGTCCTCCCCTCACCTTCTCCTCTAGCCAGTAGACTCGACATGACCTCAGCAAGCGCCTAGACATCCCCATTGGCCGGCGATAGGCCTGTGTTATCACCTGATTTTGGCCAAATCAGGAGATGGGCCGTAAGCGAAGATGGGCTTTGAAGGACGTACACGTGGAGCATCATCGAAGCGGCCTTGCGCTAAGAGTTTGGGCTAAGTGGCCCGTGTATCTGTAAATTAGTATATCGCATTTGTAATTTAGATTAAAAGATAGAGTCTGGCCCGTGCACGGTTAGGTGCACGCCCCAATTAGAAAGTCCCTTGGACTATAAATATGTATCTAGGGTTATCGGAAAAGGAGGACAATCATCGTTCAACCAACACAAATCAGGCGCATCGCCACCCCTTTCTTCGAGGGTTTCTCCCGGGTAAGCACCATGCTGCCTAGATCGCATCTAGCGATCTAGGCGATATACGTTTATTCGTTAACCTTGTACTCGCTCGTGCTGAAGCCTTGTTGATGGCGAGCGAGTACTATTTATCCTTAGGTGTTTAGGGGCTTGCATTGATGCTTTCACGTGCATATCTGCGTGGCAATGCCGTCCCTCGACACCTAGCTGCCCTTACGTCTACCCAGACGTAAGGGCAGCATCTTGCTTGTTCGTTACTTAGTAGATCCGATCCGTCATAGTTGCTCCTTGCTCCGCAAGGATTAGTTTAATATCTGCATAGTTAGGCCTTATGCTGGGGTCGGAGGATCCGGTAGTGCGTTAGGCGTTGTTTACCGTCCCTGCGAGGGATGTTCCGGGAATCGACGTTATGTTGGTTTTTAGGCCTCTCGTAGGGGTAGTTTGCATCGTCTCTCGTAGGCTGCTAGGCCCGATCGCACGTAGGACGTTCCGATTATGCGGTGAAAACCCTAAACTGTCGTGGATCGTTTTAGCTTTGTCCTGATCAAGCGGGATCCCCATGCCATTGTAAATCCAACGTGAAACATGGGGCGATCGGCTCCTTGAGCCGATCCACGAGGAAACCCGAGAGCCGATAGGGCTCGGATTTAATGTGTACGTGTCTACCATGCAGGAACAATCGAAGCACTAACACCCTCCCGATCGGGTCTAGGTCAGGTGGCACGCCCTAGCAACCGCCAGGACGTTGGCCAGAAGATTTGCGGGACGACGCGAGGTGCCAGGGATCCACTAAGCGGCCCTGGGAGCTTCCCGGCTCTTCGTGTTGCTTAACCAACGCCCGTCGGTGGGTTTTGGAGGGTAACACATTCTGGCACGCCCGGTGGGACAATCTTCTGTAACAACCACGTCAACATCGACATCCGAGATGGCAGAGGAACAAGTCACCTACAAGGATCTCCCTGCGGAGCACAAGAAGAAATACGATGAGCTGAAGGCCATCTGGGAAGCCGAGCTCATCGGCTCCTCTGAGACAACCCGTTCTCGCAACATCGAGCTCAGAGGAAACACGTGTCTGTCGCATGGCGTCAATACAGTAGACCTAAGCCACTCCATCAGAGAGCCAGGGTTCTCTTTCGATGTCAATATGGCAGGGTTTGTGATCCGCCATGGCGAGGACAAAGCAGAGAGCAGCCACTCTCGTGGCAAAGATAAAAAGGAGGCCGTTCCACGTGACCGGCCACAAGATGATGATAGACGGTACCTAACCGAGGAGGAGGAGAGAAGCATACGGAATCAGCGCCCACTCCCCGTGCATCTCCTCAACGAATATGAGCAGCAGTATGACCGACGTCGCCGCTACGGTGACGATGATGAGAAATATCGTCGGTCGGATGCGGAAAGCAGGAGGTATCGTCAGTATGATGGAAACAACGACGGGTACGAACGTCGCGCCAGAGGGAGGTCAAGGAAACAAGACAACGGGGATAAGCACTGGGACTGTCCATTCTTCAAACATTGCTGGGACTCAGGAATGAGCCGATTGCCGACAATCGAGAACTGCCCGGAATGCAAACAGCAAAGGAAAAGGACAAGTGAAGTTTCAGTGTTCGAGCGTCTAGAACCTCTCCCACCTCAGAATAAACGAGCTGAGTCATCTCAAGAAGAACACTTTGAGGAGTCAGATGGAGAAGAAGATAGGTATCACCGGCCAAGGTGGTGCCCTGATAGACTCAGCCATTCTCAAAAGCGTAGGGTGCAACGGCTGCGAAACCTGGAAGAAGCCGAGGCACAGTACCTGTATACGTTGAGAAGAGCACGGCCCGATCTGGCCGTGAAAATTCAGCAAACATTGGAGACAAAGGCGCGCCCACCAAAGAGAATATGGCGCCCTAAACAGACGAAAGCCGATGCACAGGCATCGGCTGATGCCGATGCAGAGACGTCGGCTGGTACAAATACAGTGTTCAGGATCTCGTCAGAGATTTATGACCCAAGACATGGTGAGCATGCCTCCGTCGAGCCATGTCACCATAGTAAGAGACCAAGAAGTTGTAAACCCTCAGTAAGCATTACAATGGAAAAGGAGGCCGATTTCAGGGGGTTTTGATATAGCAGATAAATAAAGTAAGAGACCAAGAAGTTGTAAACCCTCAGTTTCGATGAAGGATTCACTGTAAATGCTCACAGACAAGTATTCAGGGGGTTTTGATATAGCAGATAAATAAAGTACGAGTAAGTAAAATGCGAGAGAAATAATTGCAGCGAGTGGCCCAATCCTTTTTAGCAAAAGGACAAGCCGGTTTGTTTACTTATAATGACCAAACGTTCTTGAGGACACACGGGGATTTTAGTCTAGTGCTTTCGCTTCCTATAGTTGACTAATCTTCATTGTTTTGATAAGTGTTGTGTGGGTGAACCTATGCTAATGCACCGCCCTTCCTAGGACTAATACATACTTGTGATTATACCCCTTGCAAGCATCCGCAAATACAATAAAGTAATTAAGATAAATCTAACCATAGCCTTAAACTCTGAGATCCTACTATCCCTCCTGCACCGATATACTAACGGGGGTTTAGGTTTCTGTCACTCCGGCAGCCCCACAATTAGCAAACGAATACAAGATATACTCCCCTAGGCCCATAAAGGTGAAGTATCATGTAGTCGACGTTCACATGACACCACTAGAAGAATAACACCACAACTTAAATATCAAACCATTAAATATTACTCAACATAGTTCACTACTAACATTTAGACTTCACCCATGTCCTCAAGAACTAAACGAACTACTCACGAGACATCATATGGAACATAATCAGAGGTGATATGATGATGAATAACAATCTGAACATAAATCTTGGTTCAATGGTTTCACTCAATAGCATCAATAACAAGGAGTAATCAACACCGGGAGAGTTTCCCCTATCAAACAATCAAGATTCAACCCTAGATGTTACAGCGGTGACGAGATGCAGCGGTGGAGATGGCGGTGTAGATGGTGGAGATGATGATGATGATGATGATCGCAATGACGTCCAGCTCGATGACGGTGGCGATGGCGTCGATTTCCCCCTCCGGGAGGGAATTTCCCCGGCGGATTCCTGCCCGCCGGGAGCTCTTTTCTCTCTGGTGTCATTCCGCCCCGCAGAGGCGGCTCTGTCAATTCTCCGTAACTCCCTGTGCCTTAGGTTTTCGGGGCGAAGAAGTACGCGAAGGAGAGGAGGCCAGAGGGGGCTGTGGGCCCCCTCCCCACATGGCGGCGCGGCCAGGCCAGGGCCCGCGCCGGCCTATGGGGGGCCATGGCGGCCCTCCTCGGCTCCTCCTTCTGGCTCCCTTCGTCTTCTGGAAAAATAGGATTTTTCATATAATTTCCGTCAATTGTTGATCTTCCGAAATATGGTGTCCTGACGGTGCTTTTTCCAGCAGAATCCTGACTCCGGTGAATAATTCTCCAATAATCATGAAACATGCAAAATAGGTGAAATAACATAAGTATCATCTCTAAATATGAAATATATCAATGAATAACAGAAAATTATGATATAAAATAGTGATGCAAAATGGACGTATCAACTCCCCCCAAGCTTAGAGCTCGCTTGTCCCCAAGCGAAACTGAGCTCAATAAACAAGACCACATGTTTATGGAGTGAAGAGTCGATAAATAAAATACGGACAAGAAGCATCATATTGATTCACACAAGATATTCTAGTAAACATCCTCCTCATATAACTCATCTTGAAATAAGTAAAGAGAAATCACAAATAGAGGTGCATATGAAATCATAACGGTTACGGCAAACTTCATTCTTGGTCAGATAACTACTAATGGATTGTACTTATCTTCTAAGCAAAGCTTTCATATCAGAATTTATATGGCAGGGCTCTCATCCTTAATCATAACAATCTCCTCATAATCATTGATAACTTTCAAAGTCATATTCATTCAGATAAAATTTGTACTAAACAAGAAAGCATAAAAGGCACGACTAACTAAATCATAGCATAAATGGTTGGATCACAAAAACTCAATTGCTTGCTTAAGATAGAGGGAAATAGGTTTACTGACTCAACATAAAAGTAAAAGATAGGCCCTTCGCAGAGGGAAGCAGGGATTAAATCATGTGCTAGAGCTTTGCAAGTTTTGAAATCATATAAAGAGCATAAAAGTAAGGTTTTAGAGGTGTTTGTTGTTGTCAACGAATGGTAGCGGGCACTCTAACCCCCTTGCCAAACAGACCTTCCAAGAGCGGCTCCCATGGAGGACGTCATCTCTACCAGCAAGGTAGATCATCCCCCTTCTCTTTTGTTTACACATGTATTTTAGTTTTATTATGGATGACACTCCCCCAACCTTTGCTTTCACAAGCCATGGCTAACCGAATCCTCGGGTGCCTTCCAACATTTCTCAAACCATGGAGGAGTGTCTATTGCAAAATTAAGTTGCTTACTGATAAATCAGGGCAAAACATGTGAAGAGAATTATTAATGAAAGTTATTAATTGGGGCCGGGAACCCCGTTGCCAGCTCTTATTGCAGAATTATTGGATAAGCGGATGTGTCGCTAGTCCATTGGTGAAAGTCCACCCAACAAGATTGAAAGATAAAACACCACATACTTCCTCATGAGCTATAAGACATTGACACAAATAAGGAGTAATATAGTTTGAATTATTTAAAGGTAGCACATGAAGTATTTACTTGGAGTGGCGCAAAATACCACATAGTAGGTAGTTATGGTGGACACCATGGCATGGGTTTGGTCTAAGGTTATGGATGCATGAGAAGCATTCCCTCTCAATACAGGTCTTTGGCTAGCAAGGTTGGGTAGCAAGCATAAAGGTTGAGGAAAACAAACAAATATACATGTGATAGAAACAATCATGCATCTTTCTCATAAGCACAAGCAATTTTAACTTCAGAATACTAAACTCATTAGCAGAAAGATAATAAAGTAATATATCTACATGTATTTCCCTTTTCTATTTAAACATTAAAGTGTTGTTGCTATTGACCAATGCTAAGTTTGCCAAAACCAAATAGACTTACTTGATGCTCTGATACGTCTCCAACGTATCGATAATTTCTTATGTTCCATGCTACTTTATTGATGATACCTACATGTTTTATGCACATTATATGTCATATTTATGCATTTTCCGGAACTAACCTATTAACAAGATGCCGAAGAGCCGATTGCTTGTTTTCTGCTGTTTTTGGTTTCAGAAATCCTAGTAAAGAAATATTCTCGGAATTGGACGAAACTTTCGCCCAGGGTCCTATTTTTGCACGAAGCTTCCAGAAGACCGAAGAGATAACGAAGTGGGGCCACGAGGCAGCCAGAGGGGTGGCCGGCGCGGCCCAAGCCCTGGCCGCGCCGACCTAGCCTCTGGGCCCCTCGTGTGGCCCCTCGCGTTGACCCTCCGCCTACTTAAAGCCTCCGTCGCGAAACCCCCAGTACCGAGAGCCACGATACGGAAAACCTTACAGAGACGCCGCCGCCGCGAATCCCATCTCGGGGGATTCTGGAGATCGCCCCGGCACCCTGCCGGAGAGGGGATTCATCTCCCGGAGGACTCTACACCGCCATGGTCGCCTCCGGAGTGATGAGTGAGTAGTCCACCCCTGGACCATGGGTCCATAGCAGTAGCTAGATGGTCGTCTTCTCCTTGTTGTGCTTCATTGTTGGATCTTGTGAGCTGCCTAACATGATCAAGATCATCTATATGTAATTCTATATGTTGTGTTTGTCGGGATCCGATGGATAGAGAGTACTATGATTATGGTGATTATCAATCTATTGTTTATGTGTTGTTTATGATCTTGCATGCTCTCCGTTATTAGTAGAGGCTCTGGCCAAGTTTTTACTCTTAACTCCAAGAGGGAGTATTTATGCTCGATAGTGGGTTCATGCCTCCATTGAATCCGGGACGATGTGACGAAAGTTCTAAGGTTGTGGATGTGCTTGTTGCCACTAGGGATAAAACATTGATGCTATGTCTAAGGATGTAGTTGTTGATTACATTACGCACCATACTTAATGCAATTGTCCGTTGCTTTGCAACTTAATACTGGAGGGGTTCGGATGATAACCTCGAAGGTGGACTTTTTAGGCATAGATGCGGTTGGATGGCGGTCTATGTACTTTGTCGTAATGCCCTGATTAAATCTCACTATATTTATCATATCATGTATATGCATTGTTATGCCTTTCTCTATTTGTCAATTGCCCGATCGTAATTTGTTCACCCAACATGCTTTTATCTTATGGGAGAGACACCTCTAGTGAGCTGTGGACCCCGGTCTTATTCTTTACATAGCATACAATCTCATTGCAATTGTGTTTACTGTTTTCTTTGCAAACATCTTCCACTCGATACGTTTAATCCTTTGTTACAGCAAGCCGGTGAGATTGACAACCTCACTGTTTCGTTGGGGCAAAGTACTTTGGTTTTGTTGTGCAGATTCCACGTTGGCGCCGGAATCCCTGTTGTTGCGCCGCATCACATTTCGCGACCATCAACCTTCAACGTGCTTCTTGGCTCCTACTGGTTCGATTAAACCTTGGTTTCATACTGAGGGAAACTTGCTTCTATACGCATCATACCTTCCTCTTGGGGTTCCCAACGGACGTGTACATCTACGCGCATCAAGCATAAATTTCTGGCGCCGTTGCCGGGGAGATCAAGACACGCTGCAAGGGGAGTCTCCACTTCTCAATCTCTTTACTTTGTTTTTGTCTTGCTTTATTTTATTTACTACTTTGTTTGCTGCACCTAAACAAAACAAAAAAAAATTAGTTGCTAGTTTTACTTTATTTACTGTCTTGCTCTCTATATCAAAAACACAAAAAAATTAGTTACTTGCATTTATTTTATCTAGTTTGTTTTATTTACCGTTGCTAAAATGAATACCCCTGAAAATACTAAGTTGTGTGACTTCACAAATGCAAATAATAATGATTTCCTATGCACACCTATTGCTCCACCTGCTACTACAGCAGAATTCTTTGAAATTAAACCTGCTTTACTGAACTTGGTTATGAGAGATCAATTTTCTGGTGTTAGTTCTGATGATGCTGCTGCCCATCTCAATAATTTTGTTGAAATTTGTGAAATGCAAAAGTATAAAGATGTAGATGGTGATATTATTAAATTGAAAGTGTTTCCTTTCTCATTAAGAGGAAGAGATAAAGATTGGTTGCTATCTTTGCCTAAGAATAGTATTGATTCATGGACTAAATGCAAGGATGCTTTTATTGGTAGATATTATCCTCCCGCTAAAATTATATCTTTGAGAAGTAGCATAATGAATTTTAAGCAATTAGATACTGAACATGTTGCTCAAGCTTGGGAGAGAATGAAAACTTTGGTAAAGAATTGCCCAACCCATGGACTGACTACTTGGATGATCATCCAAACCTTCTATGCGGGACTAAATTTTTCTTCGCGGAATTTATTGGATTCAGCTGCTGGAGGTACCTTTATGTCCATCACATTGGGGGCGGCTACAAAACTTCTTGATGATATGATGATAAATTACTGTGAATGGCACACGGAAAGAGCTCCACAAGGTAAGAAGGTAAATTCTGTTGAGGAAACCTCTTCCTTGAGTGATAAGATTGATGTGATTATGTCTATGCTTGTGAATGGTAGATCTAATGTTGATCCTAATAATGTTCCGTTAGCTTCATTAGTTGCTCAAAATTCTAGGCCATATCCTGCTAATGGTAATACTTATGGTAGATATGAGGGAAGGATGCTAGATGTTGAAAGATCCACTAAAAACTTTATGCAATCGCAATATGAGCAAAACCAATTGTTTACTAAAACTATGAATGAACAATCTACCTTGTTGAAAAATATAGGAAATCAACTTGAAAATTTGAATAGGGAGATTTCTGGTCTGCAAACTAAAATTTCAAATGCTGAAACCCGAATCTCATACATGTCTCGCATCACAATCCTCTTTAATTAATAAAATGGCTGCTAAACCTGATGATATTGATAATAAGATTACTACTACAGCAAATGCCATCCAAGTTAGAATTAATGAGAATATAAGATTAATGGCTGAACTGCGTGCTAGGTGGGATAAAGAAGAAAATGAAAAACTAGCTAAAGAGAATAAGGTAGCTAAAGTTTGGACTATTACCACCACTAGTAATGCTAATTCTCCACATGTTGCTGCACCTCCTACTATCAATGGTAATATAATTGGTGTTGGCAATGTTTCTACTCCTAGTGCAAAGCGTATAAAACTGCCTGAAATTGCTAAAACTGCTGAAACTGATTGTGATAAAACTGCTGAAATTTTTTCCAACCTTGGGAATAATGATCCCATTGCTGTAGCTCATAATGATTTAGATTTTGATGATTGCCACATCTCTGAAGTTATAAAGTTCTTACAAAAACTTGCTAAAAGTCCTAATGCTAGTGCTATAAATTTAGCCTTTACAAAACATATTACAAATGCTCTCATAAAAGCTAGAGAAGAGAAACTAAAACTTGAAACTTCTATTCCTAGAAAGTTAGAGGATGGTTGGGAGCCCATCATTAAAATGAAATTCAATGACTTTGAATGTAATACTTTATGTGATCTTGGTGCAAGTATTTCGTTATGCCTAAAAAGATTTATGATATGCTTGACTTGCCACCATTGAAGAATTGTTATTTGGATGTTAATCTTGCCGATAATGTTAAAAAGAAACCTTTGGGGAGGATTGATAATGTGCACATTACGGTTAACAATAACCTTGTCCCCGTTGATTTTGTTGTCTTGGATATCGAATGCAATGCATCTTGTCCAATTGTGTTGGGAAGACCTTTTCTTCGAACTGTTGGTGCTGTTATTGATATGAGGGAAGGTAATATTAAATATCAATTTCCTCTCAAGAAAGGTATGGAACACTTCCCTAGAAAGAGAATGAAGTTGCCTTTTGATTCTATTATTAGAACAAGCTATGATGTTGATGCTTCTACTCTCGATGTTACTTGATTTGCACTTTCTGCGCCTAGCTGAAAGGCGTTAAAGAAAAGCGCTTATGGGAGACAACCCATATTTTTACCTACAGCAATTTTTTGTTTTGTTGAGTCTTGGAAGTTGTTTACTACTGTAGCAACCTCTCCTTGTCATGTTTTTGTGCCAAGTAAAGTTTCTATGTCAAAGTTGATGTTATATTTGGGATCGCTGCGCAGAAACAGCATTGCTGTCTGTCACGAATCTGGGCACAGTTCCCTGTAGAAAATTCGAAAAAATCTGCCAATTTACGAGCGTGATCCTCAGATATGTACGCAACTTTCATTAGTTTTGAGTTTTTCCATTTGAGCAAGTCTAGTGCCAGCTTTAAATTCGTCTTTACGGACTGTTCTGTTTTTGACAGATTCTGTCTTTTTATTTCGCATTGCCTCTTTTGCTATGTTGGATTTATTTCTTTGATCCACTAATGTCCAGTAGCATTATGCAATGTCCAGAAGTGAAAATAATGATTGTGTCACCTCTGAATGAATGAATTATTAATCATGCACTAACCCTCTAATGAGTTTGCTTGAAGTTTGGTGTGAAGGAAGTTTTCAAGGGTCAAGAGAGGAGAATGATATACTATGATCAAGAGGAGTGAAAGCTCTAAGCTTGGGGATGCCCCCGTGGTTCACCCCTGCATATTTTAAGAAGACTCAAGCATCTAAGCTTGGGGATGCCCAAGGCATCCCCTTCTTCATCAACAACATCATCAGGTTCCTCCCCTGAAACTATATTTTTATTCAATCACATCTTTTGTTCTTTGCTTGGAGCGTCGGTTTGTTTTTGTTTTTGTTTTGTTTGAATAAGATGGATCCTAGCATTCACTTTGTGGGAGAGAGACACGCTCCGCTGTTGCATATGGACACATGTGTCCTTAGGCTTTACTCATAATGTTCAAGGCGAAGTTTCTTCTTCGTTAAATTGTTATATGGTTGGAATTGGAAAATGCTACATGTAGTAATTCTAAACTGTCTTGGATAATGTGATACTTGGCAATTGTTGTGCTCATGTTTAAGCTCTTGCATCATATGCTTTGCACCCATTAATGAAGAAATACATAGAGCTTGCTAAAATTTGATTTGCATATTTGGTTTCTCTAAGGTCTAGATAATATCTAGTATTGAGTTTTGAACAACAAGGAAGACGAGTGTAGAGTCTTATAATGTTTACAATATGTCTTTTATGTGAGTCTTGCTGCACTTGTTCATCCTTGAGTTTGCTTCAAATAACCTTGCTAGCCTAAACCTTGTATCGAGAGGGAATACTTCTCATGCATCCGAAATCCTTGAGCCAACTACTATGCCATTTGTGTCCACCATACCTACCTACTACATGGTATTTCTCCGCCATTCCAAAGTAAATTGCTTGAGTGCTACCTTTAAAATTCCATCATCCACCTATGCAATATATAGCTCATGGGACAAAATAGCCTTAAAAACTATCGTAGTATTGAATATGTACTTATGCACTTTATATTTTATTAAGTTGCTTGTTGTGCGATAACCATGCTTCTGGGGAACACCATCAACTATTGTTGAATATCATGTGAGTTGCTATGCATGTCCGTCTTGTCTGAAGGTCTATCATTTTAGTGGTTGGAGCATGCAAAATTGTTAGAGAAGAACATTGGGCCGCTAACTAAAGCCATGAACCATGGTTGAAGTCTCAGTTTTGGACATATATCCTCAATCTCATATGAGAATAATAATCTTTGCTACATGCTTGTGCATTTAAGAGGAGTCCATTATCTGTTGTCCATGTTGTCCCGGTATGGATGTCTAAGTTGAGAATAATCAAAAGCGAGAAATCCGAAATGCGAGCATTCTCCTTAGACCTTTGTACAGGCGGCATGGAGGTACCCCTTTGTGACACTTGGTTGAAACATGGCATGCGAAGATCCGGTAGTCCAAGTTAAGTAGGACGAGGTGCGGGCACTATTAGTATACTATGCGTGAGGCTTGCAACTTGTAAGATATAATTTTCATAACTCATATGCTTTATTACTACCGTTGACAAAATTGTTTCATGTTTTCAAAATAAAAGCTCTAGCACAAATACAGCAATCGATGCTTTCCTCATTGAAGGACCATTCTTTTACTTTTATTGTTGAGTCAGTTTACCTATCTCCCTCCACCTTAAGAAGCAAACACTTGTGTGAACTGTGCATTGATTCCTACATACTTGCATATTGCACTTGTTATATTATTTTATGTTGACAATATCCATGAGATATACATGTTATAAGTTGAAAGCAACCGCTGAAACTTAATCTTCCTATGTGTTGCTTCAACACCTTTACTTTGATTTATTGCTTTATGAGTTAACTCTTATGCAAGACTTATTGATGCTTGTCTTGAAGTACTATTCATGAAAAGTCTTTGTCATATGATTCACTTGTTTACTCATGTCATTACCTTTGCTTTGATCGCTGCATTCATTACATATGTTTACAAATAGTATGATCAAGATTATGATGGCATGTCACTTCAGAAATTATCTTTGTTATCGTTTTACCTGCTCGGGACGAGGAGAACTAAGCTTGGGGATGCTGATACGTCTCCAACGTATCGATAATTTCTTATGTTCCATGCTACTTTATTGATGATACCTACATGTTTTATGCACATTATATGTCATATTTATGCATTTTCTGGAACTAACCTATTAACAAGATGCCGAAGAGCCGTTCTGTCGTTTCTGCTGTTTTTGGTTTCAGTAAATCCTAGTAAAGAAATATTCTCGGAATTGGATGAAACTTTCGCCCGTGGTCCTATTTTTGCACGAAGCTTCCGGAAGACCGAAGAGATAACGAAGTGGGGCCACGAGGCAGCCGGAGGGTGGCCGGCGCGGCCCAAGCCCCGGCCGCGCCGACCTAGCCTCCGGGCCCCTCGTGTGGCCCCTCGCGTTGACCCTCCGCCTACTTAAAGCCTCCGTCGCGAAACCCCCAGTACCGAGAGCCACGATACGGAAAACCTTACTGAGACGCCGCCGCCGCGAATCCCATCTCGGGGGATTCGGAGATCGCCCCGGCACCCTGCCGGAGAGGGGATTCATCTCCCGGAGGACTCTACACCGCCATGGTCGCCTCCGGAGTGATGAGTGAGTAGTCCACCCCTGGACCATGGGTCCATAGCAGTAGCTAGATGGTCGTCTTCTCCTTGTTGTGCTTCATTGTTGGATCTTGTGAGCTGCCTAACATGATCAAGATCATCTATATGTAATTCTATATGTTGTGTTTGTCGGGATCCGATGGATAGAGAGTACTATGATTATGGTGATTATCAATCTATTGTTTATGTGTTGTTTATGATCTTGCATGCTCTCCGTTATTAGTAGAGGCTCGGCCAAGTTTTTACTCTTAACTCCAAGAGGGAGTATTTATGCTCGATAGTGGGTTCATGCCTCCATTGAATCTGGGACGATGATGAGAAAGTTCTAAGGTTGTGGATGTGCTTGTTGCCACTAGGGATAAAACATTGATGCTATGTCTAAGGATGTAGTTGTTGATTACATTACGCACCATACTTAATGCAATTGTCCGTTGCTTTGCAACTTAATACTCGGAGGGGTTCGGATGATAACTCTGAAGGTGGACTTTTTAGGCATAGATGCGGTTGGATGGCGGTCTATGTACTTTGTCGTAATGCCCTGATTAAATCTCACTATATTTATCATATCATGTATATGCATTGTTATGCCTTTCTCTATTTGTCAATTGCCCGACTGTAATTTGTTCACCCAACATGCTTTTATCTTATGGGAGAGACACCTCTAGTGAACTGTGGACCCCGGTCTTATTCTTTACATAGCATACAATCTACTGCAATTGTGTTTACTGTTTTCTTTGCAAACATCTTCCACTCGATACGTTTAATCCTTTGTTACAGCAAGCCGGTGAGATTGACAACCTCACCGTTTCGTTGGGGCAAAGTACTTTGGTTTTGTTGTGCGGATTCCACGTTGGCGCCGGAATCCCTGTTGTTGCGCCGCATCACATTTCGCGACCATCAACCTTCAACGTGCTTCTTGGCTCCTACTGGTTCGATTAAACCTTGGTTTCATACTGAGGGAAACTTGCTTCTATACGCATCATACCTTCCTCTTGGGGTTCCCAACGGACGTGTACATCTACGCGCATCATGCTCCCAAAGTGATATCAATACTAATGTCAAGAGTGATCATATAACAGAAATTGCAAACTAAAATAAGGTGTGCAGAAAGTAAATGATAAGACTTCTCATTAATATTCCATAACGATAACTCACACCAACGGATACATAGATAACCAACTAAGAGAGAGATACTTCCACACCGCAAACTATTCTATATGATAACTTCCCTACTCATGATATGACACTACTTGATAGTAAAAGATAAAGATAGTGATGATGTGATACCGCGGCACTCCCCCAAGCTTGGAACAAACCAAGGGGATGCCAATACCGATGAGGAATTACTCCTTCGGTGGTGATGGCGGTGGATTCTTCTCGACAAGCTTCTTAACAAGTTCCTTTAGGTCCTCACTCATAAGTGAGGTTGCGAATCAGCTCCGAGTTGTGCTCAACGCGGTTCATGAGTATGTCAGACGGCGAGTCCCAACTCTTAGAGTTGTTTCCCCACCCTTCAGCTTCAGGTTTCATCTCTCCTGCAGTGTTAGAACGATCTATATCCCAACCACTAGGCAATACTACCTTGGGAGTCCTTTCAATTTGACGACTATAGATTAGATTGCGGAAAGGGTTGTAAATGCCTGGAGAAGATGTCCTTGGAGCTAGGAAGCGACGTGGAACTCCTGCTTCGGTGGCAATCCGTGCACTTCTCTTGGTGTTGGATGGATTTGCTATCACGCCAATGCTTGCAACGGTGGCACGCGGGTGTACTCGCGGAATTTCCTCCACTTCTTCCTCATCCTCGCTCTCGACTTCTTCCTTCAATTCGGGGTCTTGAATATCTTCCTCCAAAGGTCCCTTGTCTTTGTTGTTGGAGACCATGGTGCTTCTAGATCAAAAACAGATCCTTGCAGAAAACAGCTCGAAACAAAACACGACGAGAAAACGATATATGGACCTCCAGGGGTCCGAGGGATTATATAGCAAATATTTTTACGACAAAAGGAAGGTTCCAGGCCGAAAACGAGTGGAAACGGGACGCCGAGGGGCTGTCCCCATAGGGCGGCGCGGCCAGGGTGGGGCCCGCGCCGGCCTATGGTGACGTTCCCTCGTGCGTCTCCTCCACTCCGTTTCGATCTCGTAACTTTTCATATTTTCCATAAACAGCAGAAATATTGTTCGGAAAGTTAAACGCGGACTTTTTATTATTAAAACTGTTACCTATTCAAAGTCGAGCTCTACAGAACTGTCAACTTGAATAACATCAATATCTTCATTATAAGAATCTTCAGAAATATAATGCTTGAGTCTTTGTCCATTCAGTACTTGTGTGGCATTACCTTGTAGAGAACTAATTTTAATTGCCCCTGAACGATACACCTCCTCAATGACATATGGTCCTTCCCATTTTGAGAGTAATTTCCCTGCAAAAAATCTGAGACGAGACCGATACAATAGGACTTTATCTCCAACATTAAATTCTCTTTTAATAATTCTTCTATCATGCCACTTCTTAACTTTCTCCTTAAAAAGTTTAGCATTTTCATAAGTTTCACTTCTCCATTCATCTAAAGAACTCAATTGTAGGAACCTCTTCTTACCGGCAAGTTTAAAATCTTTATTAAGTTCTCTTACAGCCCAATAAGCTTTGTGCTCTAATTCTAATGGTAAATGACAAGCTTTTCCATAAACCATTTTATAAGGAGACATTCCCATAGGGTTTTTATAAGCAGTTCTATAATCCCACAGTGCTTCCTTTAACTTACTAGCCCAATTCTTTCTAGATTTATTAACAGTCTTTCCCAAGATAGCTTTAATTTCTCTATTTGATAATTCTACCTGGCCACTAGTTTGAGGATGATAAGCTGAAGCAATTCTATGATTAATACCATATTTGGCAAGAGTTTTCCTAAAACCACCATGAATAAAGTGAGAACCTCCACCAGTCATAATATATCTAGGTACTCCAAATCTAGGAAAAATAACATCTAAAAGCATTTTTAAAGAGGTCTCACCATCAGCACTTTTTGTAGGTATAGCTTCTACCCATTTAGTAACATAATCAATAGCGACCAGTATATGAGTGTTACCTTCTGAAGAAGGGAAAGGACCCATGAAGTCAAATCCCCAGCAATCAAATGGTTCAATAACAAGAGTATAATTCATAGGCATTTCATTGCGTCTAGAGATATTACCAACTCTTTGACATTCATCACAAGATAAGATAAACTTCCTTGCATCTTTGGAAAGTGTTGGCCAATAAAAACCTGATTGTAGAACCTTTTGTGCGGTTCTATCTCCGGCGTGATATCCTCCATAAACACTACCATGACATTTACTCAATATCTCTTGTTGTTCATATTCTGGGACACATCTTCGCATAATACCATCCACTCCTTCTTTATATAAGTGTGGGTCATCCCAAAAATAATGCCTCAAATCATAAAATAATTTCCTCCTTTGCTTGAGCTGAAAAGGTTGGAGGCAAGTACTTCGAAACAATAAAGTTAGCATAATCAAGCATACCAAGGACTATCTCGCGAGCTCACCTTTATTACAGCCAATTGTTCATTTGGAAAACTATCATTAACAGGAACAGGATCATAAGCAATATTTTCCAATCTAGACAAATTATCAGCAACAGGATTATCAGCACCTTTCCTATCTACAATATGTAAATCAAATTCTTGCAAAAGAAGCACCCATGTAATAAGCCTTGGCTTAGCATCTTTCTTTTCCATAATGTACCTAATTGCAGCATGATCAGTATGAACTATAACCTTTGAATCAACAATATAGGATCTAAACTTGTCACATGCAAAAACGACGGCTAATAATTCTTTCTCAGTTGTAGCATAATTTCTTTGAGCAGCATCTTGAGTTTTACTAGCATAATGAATAACATTTATTTTTTTATCTACTCGATGTCCAAGGACAACACCTACATCAAAATCACTAGCATCACATATAATTTCAAAAGGTAAATTCCAATCAGGAGGTTCAACTATAGGAGCAGTTGTTAAGGCTTTCTTTAGAGTTTCAAAGGCTTCCTTACAATCATCATCAAAAACAAAAGGTACATGTTTTTGAAGAAGATTAGTAAGAGGCTTTGAAATTTTAGAGAAATCTTTAATAAATCTCCTATAAAAACCAGCATGACCAAGAATACTACGTATACCTTTAACATCCCTAGGATAGGGCATCTTCTCAATTGCTTCAACTTTAGCTCTATCAACTTCAATACCTCTCTCGTAAATTTTATGTCCCAATACAATTCCTTCATTAACCATAAAGTGGCATTTCTCCCAATTAAGAACAAGGTTAGTTTCTTCACATCTCTGCAAAACTTTATCAAGGTTTCGCAAGCAATTGTCGAAAGAATTCCCATAGACAGAAAAATCATCCATGAATACCTCAACAATCTTTTCACAAAAGCCATGAAAAATAGCAGACATGCATCTTTGGAAAGTAGCAGGAGCATTACATAAACCAAAAGGCATACGCCTATAAGCATAAGTTCCATAGGGACAAGTGAAAGTGGTTTTCTCTTGATCTTTAGCTCTAACAGCAATTTGTGAAAACCTAGAATATCCATCAAGAAAGCAGAAATGAGTATTTTTAGACAACCTTTCTAACATTTGATCAATAAAAGGTAAAGGGTAATGATCTTTCTTAGTTACTTTATTAACTTTTCGAAAATCAATGCACATTCTATACCCTACAACTACTCTTTGAGGAATGAGCTCATCATTATCATTAGGCACAACAGTTATTCCTCCCTTCTTAGGAACACAATGTACAGGACTAACCCATTTACTATCAGCAATAGGATATATAATACATGCTTCAAGAAGTTTTAATACCTCATTTCTTACCACATCCTTCATCTTGGGAATTAGACGACGCTGATGTTCAACAACAGGTTTTGCACCATCTTCTATGTTAATGGCATGTTGGCAAATAGCGGGAGAAATCCCCTTCAAGTCATCGAGAGTGTAGCCAATAGCTCCTCGGTGTTTCTTCAATATTTCCAATAACCTTTCTTCCTCAATATCTGAAAGCTTAGCACTAATAATAACAGGATATGTTTTCTTATCATCAATATAAGCATACTTAAGATTATCAGGTAATGGTTTCAAATCAAATACATGATCTTCCTTTGGTGGTGGTGTTACACCTAGATCTTCAACAGGCAAGTCATGTTTAAGAATAGGTTGACGAAGGAAAATTTCATCAAGCTCATCCCTTTCTTCCCTAAAAACTTCACTCTCACTATTCTCCAAATATTGCTGCAAAGGATTATTAGGAGCAAGAGCAATAGATGCACACTGTTCAACTCTAAAATCATCATTAGGCAAATCAGCTTTATAAGGAGTTTTGGCAAATTTAGAGAAGTTAAACTCATAAGATTCACTAGCAAATTTAGTAACAATTTTCTCTTTCCTGCAATCTATAATAGCTCCACAAGTATTTAGAAAAGGTCTACCAAAAATAATAGGACAAGACTTACTAGCAGCAGAACCAAGTACCAAAAAGTCGGTAGGATATTTAATCTTACCACATAGAACTTCAACATCTCGAACAATACCAATGGGAGAGATAGTTTCTCTATTAGCTAGCCGAATAACCACATCAATATCTTCAAGTTCACACGAACCAATTTCATGCATGATTTCCGTGTAGAGCTCATAAGGAATAGCACTAATACTTGCACCAATATCGCATAAACCATAATAGCAATGATCACCAATTCGAACAGAGAGCACAAGAACACTAGATTTCCTATACTTATTAGGATGCGAAACAATATTAGAAGCATCTTCACAAAAAATAATATGACCATCTTCCACATTTTCAGTCACAAGATCTTTTACTATTGCAACAGCAGGTTCAACCTTTATTTGTTCTTCGGGTTCTATGGGTTTCTTTGCACTTTTATTAACTACACTAGCTATAACAGAATACTCCTTCATTTTAGCAAGGAAAGGAGTTTTTTCAATATAAGCTTCAGGAAGAACATGATCAACAGTTTTAATTTCAATACATTTACCTTTAGGTGAATCAGTTTTATCTTTATAAGGTTCATGATACTTATCGAAATTCATCCTAGGAAATTCAAAATGAGAAGCAAAGGCTTTATAAATATTTGCAACAACTTGAGAGTCAAGACCATATGTAGCACTTATATTACGATATTCATCAGTATCCATAAAAGTTTCAATGCATTCATAATCATATTTTATACCTGACACTCTACCTTTGTCATTCTCCCATCCTTCAGTATTTTCTTGGATTTGATCAAGAAGGTCCCATTTAAACTCTTCTTTATTGCGCGTGAATGATCCAGAACAAGCAGTATCCAGCAAGGTTTTATCTTGAAAAGAAAGTCTTGCATAGAAATTATCAATGATAATATTACCAGGAAGCTCATGAATGGGGCATTTGAGCATTAAAGACTTCAATCTCCCCCACGCTTGGGCAATACTCTCTCCATCATGAGGCCAGAAATTATATATACGGTTGCGGTCTTTGTGAATTTCACTTGGAGGATAGAATTTTGAATAAAATAGAGGCACAATATCCTTCCAATCAAGAGAACGCCCATCCTTCAGACAGTTTATACCAATGCGCCGCTTTACCAGATAGCGACATAACAAATAATTTCTTCCTAACTTCATCCATTGAAATACCTGCACACTTGAATAACCCGCATAATTCATGTAAAAACATTAAATGATCTCCAGGATGAACAGTTCCATCGCCTTCATAGCGGTTATCCACAACACGTTCAATAATTTTCATAGGTATTTTATATGGTATTACTTCCTCACCTGGCGCCTCATCCACTACCGTTGCAGTAGTAGTAGATTTCCCAAATAGAAATTCAAGGGAGGATCTCTCCATAATGACTTATAGCAGCAAGCAGAAACAAAATCAGCACGTACAGTAAAAGTTTCCTTACCAATTCCACTTAATTACCAATAGCGCTTCACTCCCCGGCAACGGCGCCAGAAAAAGAGCTGCTGGCATGTAGTTGACGTGGGAGTTAGAAATCTCTGGGGTGTAACTTTTCTTCAGGTCCCCGACAATGGCGTCAGAAAATAGTCTTGATGACCCACAAGTATAGGGGGTGTACCGTAGTACTTTCGATAAATAAGAGTGTCGAACCCAACGAGGAGCAGAAGGTGTTGACAAGCAGTTTCGATGAAGGATTCACTGTAAATGCTCACAGACAAGTATTCGGGGGTTTTGATATAGCAGATAAATAAAGTACGAGTAAGTAAAATGCGAGAGAAATAATTGAAGCGAGTGGCCCAATCCTTTTTAGCACAAAGGACAAGCCGGTTTGTTTACTTATAATGACCAAACTTTCTTGAGGACACACGGGGATTTTAGTCTAGTGCTTTCGCTTCCTATAGTTGATTAATCTTCATTGTTTTGATAAGTGTTGTGTGGGTGAACCTATGCTAATGCATCGCCCTTCCTAGGACTAATACATACTTGTGATTATACCCCTTGCAAGCATCCGCAAATACAAGAAACTAATTAAGATAAATCGAACCACGGCCTTAAACTCTGAGATCCTGCTATCCCTCCTGCACCGATATACTAACGGGGGTTTAGGTTTCTGTCACTCCGGCAGCCCCACAATTAGCAAACGAATACAAGATATACTCCCCTAGGCCCATAAAGGTGAAGTATCATGTAGTCGACGTTCACATGACACCACTAGAAGAATAACACCACAACTTAAATATCAAACCATTAAATATTACTCAACATAGTTCACTACTAATATTTAGACTTCACCCATGTCCTCAAGAACTAAACGAACTACTCACGAGACATCATATGGAACATAATCAGAGGTGATATGATGATGAATAACAATCTGAACATAAACCTTGGTTCAATGGTTTCACTCAATAGCATCAATAACAAGCAGTAATCAACACCGGGAGAGTTTCCCCTATCAAACAACCAAGATCCAACCCTAGATGTTACAGCGGTGATGAGATGCAGCGGTGGAGATGGCGGTGTAGATGGTGGAGATGATGATGATCCCAATGATGCCCAGCTCGATGACGATGGCGATGGCGTCGATTTCCCCCTCCGGGAGGGAATTTCCCGGCGGATTCCTGCCCGCCGGAGAGCTCTTTTCTCTCTGGTGTCTCTCCGCCCCGCAGAGGCGGCTCTGTCAATTCTCCGTAACTCCCCGTGCCTTAGGTTTTCGGGGAGATAATGTACGCGAAGGAGAGGAGGCCAGAGGGGGCTGTGGGCCCCTCCCCACATGGCGGCGTGGCCAGGCCAGGGCCCGCGCCGGCCTATTGGGGGGGCATGGTGGCCCTCCTCGGCTCCTCCTTCTGGCTCCCTTCGTCTTCTGGAAAAATAGGATTTTCCATATAATTTCTGTCAATTGTTGATCTTCCGAAATATGGTGTCCTGACGGTGCTTTTTCCAGCAGAATCCTGACTCCGGTGAATAATTCTCCAATAATCATGAAACATGCAAAATAGGTGAAATAACATAAGTATCATCTCTAAATATGAAATATATCAATGAATAACAGCAAATTATGATATAAAATAGTGATGCAAAATGGACGTATCAGCGTTGTGCTTGGTGAGCTTCCGCGGCAGCATCAACAGGTGTGGAGGAGAAGAATGCAAGAGCGGTGGAGCACAAAGAGCTTTGGGGGCGCAGTGGAGAGCTTTTGCAGAGGAAGAGCAGATATGCGGCGCGAGCGGAAGTGCCAGAGGAAGAAGAAGATGGACTTAAGTAGAGGTGCGGCGAATCGGCGCAACCCTTGGATGGAGAAAATTGTGGAGTAGATGGAGCACACGTGGACAAAGGGTAAAAACGGACTTTTACTGAGAAAAGAAGAGACAAGCGACACAGTGCGTGCGCCGGAAAAAGCGGAGGACGTGTGTCCCCCACTTGCATGACGTGTCCATTAGATAGGAAGTTTGGACCCACGAGGCAGAGAGAGAAGCAGTTTTCGCGCGTTCCCGATACAGTAATCATGGCTATCGTCAGCGATGATGTCACCTTGGCAAAAGGAAAAACTCGACTATGAAGCTTGGTACAATTATCGACAACGGAAGATTATTGATTAATTCGAGAGCCTTTGATCAAATACAAGTTTTTGCCCAAATGCTCGCACTACTAGGAAAATGGCTATAGGTGGAGGCAAGTGGTGCCGGCGCACCACCTCTGACATGCGCCGGTGGGAATGGTTGCCGGCGCACCTCTTCGCTGCCACGCCGGCGATGAAAGCCTACTGCCGGCGCACCTGCCGCACAGACGCGCCGGGGAAAAAACTTGGCATGGCCGCGGTCGATTCGGGCCAGGCCCAAGAGTCATTGCCGGCGCACCAGCCCAGGGGTGCGCCGGCGGAAAACGCGCTATTGCCGGCGCGCCATTGGGCTGATGCGCCGGCAATGACTTTTGGGCCTGGCCTGGGGTGGTATAGCCGAAATAGCTATGTTCTGCCGGCGCGCCCGTGCCATGGTGCGTCGGCAGTAACCTGGGCAGTTATTTCTGCTCAACAACCACTCCCCCACTCTACTACCACTCCACTCCTCCACACAAACCTGAGCCTTCTCCCAACCCAGCTCATTTTTGCCCATTTCTATCCCCAATTTCACCAATTTGACCAAACAAAATCATATTTTTTGAGCAAATCTTCCCTTCCTACATGCATCTCCCACATCCCCCTATGTAGATCTAGATCTAATATCCCGCATTGACCGCTCAATCTAGATCTAGATCTAGAAAGTCGGCTTCCATACGCCATTGTCGCGGCGCTTCGTCTCGATCTCATCGACGAATATATCAAACAAATAGGTGATTAATGAACAAATTAAGGAATGAAATCGACGTATGTTGGACATTTGAAGCAAAGCTAGCTCTCGTGTGTGGCATATATATATGTTGTGCTTGTGCTTGTGTGTGTGTTGGCGTTGAAAATGAGTTGCCAACGTTGCGCCGAAATGTTGATTCTTCAAGTTTCCGTTTCGGCACATTTCCGGCGCTCCTATGTCCTACCGTGTAGGAAGGTCATGCCGAAATTTTCCGTGAAAACTACCGACGGATGCATGGTTCTAATCAATTATGTAATCTTACCATGCAGGCGAGAATGGTTATCGAGATGAGTGAAAGCATCGTGATGAGATATCTGAAACACGCGATCATCGACATGTATGAAAATAAACGCACAGAGGTATTGTATCCGTGCCGGAGATGCAAACGAGGGAAATGGTTTGACCCGTATTCAGGAAAATTGCAGGGGCACCTGCTCACTAATGGTTTCATGCATGGACACACTCAATGGATGAGCGATGATGGCGCGGAGGTCAATGGGGCGACGGCAGCAGGTGGTAATAATGGCCGGCAAGAAGGAGGGCATCATGACATTGATGACGATGAAGAGTTTGTCGCAGAAGACGATAACCTTGACGACGATAATAACCTTGACGATGACAATAACCTTGACGACGACGAAGAGGTGCCGCTAGCTTCAGTCGTGCGGGACCCTCATCTTCAAGATCTGCTTCTCGAAAAGACGAAGGGCGCCAAGCGGAAATCAAAGCTTGAGCAACTGGAGATAGACTCGAATACTCCGTTGTACGACTCAGGTCACGGGTTGGGGGAGTCTCGCTTGAGAGTAGCTCTCGATGTGCTGCAGATGAAGGCGAAACACGGATGGACGGACACAAGCGTCGACGACATCCTGGAATACGTGAAAGATCTCCTTCCTGCCGGGAACACGTGTCCTGGTAGTCTAGCCGAGGCCAAGAGAATCACGTGCCCTCTCGACTTACCCCACGAAAAGTATCACGCCTCGCATCAACGACCGTATCATGTATCGCAAGGAGCACGTGGACAAGACCAAATGTCCTGTGTGTGACGCTGAACGGTACAAGAAAGGGAAGAAGAAAGCTCCTCGGAAAGTTGTGTGGTACTTCCCGCTCGCCCCCCGGCTGCAACGGTACTACGCGGACCACAAGGAAGCAAAGCTCATGCGCTGGCACGCTGAAAGAAAGGAGGCAGTGTTGAATGATGAAGATCGGATTGAGCACCCAGTGCTGACACACCCTTCGGATGCAAGCCAGTGGAAAGCATTAGACAATGAATTCGGAAGTTTTGGGGCAGAACCCGTAAACATCAGGTTGGGTGCGAGCACGGACGGATTCAATCCGTTCGGAAACCAGAGCAGCACACATAGCACATGGCCCGTGTTTGTATGGATCTACAACCTCCCGCCCTGGCTGTGCATGAAGAGGAAGTACATACGAGATGAGTATGCTAATTCAAGGGCCGACACAGCCAGGAAACGATATCAACATGTATCTCGAACTATTAAAGGAGGAGCTTGAAACGTTGTGGGCGGAGGAAGGGGTAGATACATGGGACGCCGTCGCGGAAGAATATTTCCCTTTGAGAGCCGCGTTGATCACGACGGTGCAGGACTACCTCGGATACGGTTACATTTCGTGCCAGGTGTGCCATGGACACAAGGCATGTGTCAGGTGCATGGAAGAGACGATGTTTTTGCAGCTTGGTAAGGATCCCGGCTCTTCGAAAACAGTTTACATGGGGCATCGAAGGTGGCTACGGAAGACCGACCCGTGGAGAAAGCGTGGAGATCCGTTCGATGGTACAAATGAACCCCGAGGACCTCCACGGAAGAAGAGCGGCGAAGAGATCGATACATTACTGAAAGGTTGGAAGGAGTGCCCTCCGCCAGGAAAGATACGTCAAAAGCCTGGAGAGAAGAAGAAGAAAAAGGCAACGGCGACGCCGCTCATTGGTGTATGGAAAAGGAGGTCCGTGTTTTGGGACTTGCCGTACTGGAAAATTCTCGATACACCTCACTCGCCTTGATGTCATGCATATTACAAAGAACGTGTGCGAGAGCTTGCTTGGCACTCTTCTCAACATGCCGGACCGGACCAAAGATGGGCCGAAAGCAAGACACGACCTGAAAGTTTTGGGCATCGTGGAAGAGCTTCAGATCCCGGCGGCCCAAGAGGGACAGATCGGAGGAGGAGGCGGACGGCGGTCGAAGCGCAAAAGGATTAAGCAGCCGGACTATTACTCGTCCCCCCTCCTCGCTTCACTTTTAGTCCGGCCGAGGTCGATCAATTTTTCAATTGCCTTCTAGGAGCCGCAGTGCCCTTCGGTTACTCCGGCTAATAAGCGGATACATGGACCCCAAGAAACGAAACTTCAGCGGCATGAAGTCTCATGACTGTCACGTGATGATGACGCAGATTCTTCAGATTGCAATCCGAGGTATAATGGATGACCATGTCCGTGCAACGCTGATCGGGCTCGTAACTTCTTCGACGTCATAACTCGGAAGTCGATAAGCGTGAAGAAACTCGCAAGGCTCCGGGAAGAGATCGTGGTGATCCTATGTGAGCTTGAGATGTACTTCCCGCCCGCATTCTTTGACGTGATGGTCCATCTGTTGGTCCATATCATGGATGATATCGTCGGTCTAGGGCCGGCATTCTTACACAACATGATGCCGTTTGAAAGAATGAATGGGGTCATTAAAGGATACGTTCGTAACGAGTCACATCCGGATGGAAGCATCGTACGGGGCAGGCTCACCGAAGAGTGCATCTCTTTCGCACGAATTATCTAGACATCGAGGACCCCGTTGGTTTGCCTCAAAACAAGCACCTCCGCGAGTTCGAGGGAGTAGGCCACAAAAATGGAAGGAAGGAACCGCACGTGCACATGTCCGGTCGGACTTCCGACTTTGACAGGGCCAACTTAGTAGCGCTACAACACATTGACTTGATCGATCCTTGGTTGAAAGAGCACAAAACCATGATAGAGAACAGTGGCAAGCCGATGATGACGGAAGCAGAAATATACGGAGAGCACAACTCCTCTTTCGCGCGCTGGTTCAAAGACCACATTGATGCTAATCCCCCACCAATGGATTCTGACAAGGATAAACTAGTATTGGCCTTGTCACATGGCCCCGCGCCCAACCTCATGACTTACCAAGCGTACGATATCAACGGGTACACATTCTACACGGAAGAAAAAGACAAGAACAAGTGCTTACCGAACTCGGGGGTAACGATGGATTCCTGGACGGGTGACGTAAAGACTAGATACTACGGAAGAATCGAGGAAATCCGGGAGCTTAGCTACGCTGGGGAGAAAGTGCCGATGTTCCGTATCAGATGGGCTAAGAACGTCACAAAAGAAGACCGGTATTTCACCACCATGTTTCTACCCGAAGCCAACAAATCAAAGTCCACGAACGCCACCGCGCATAATGAGCCATGGGTACTGGCAGAACACGTGCACCAATGCTTCTTCATAACCGACCCATCCAGGCCTAGCCGTGTTATCGTGAGGAGAGGCAAGAGGACCATCGTCGGAATGGATGGAGTCGCCAACGAGGAATACTTCGAAGGACAAGTCGGAGACCCAATGATGGAAGAATCCGAGGACGAAGACACAACATACACCACAAGAAGAAGCAGGACCATGCTACCGAGGTCTGGTCGACCCTTCAAAAGAAGAAGTCACGACACGGGGCTAAATTATTCAACGACGAGCAAGAAAAGCAAGAAGAAAGCGAAACACTCTTCTCAATCGATGATGTAAAACTTTATTTGCAATCTATAACTCATATTGCTTTTGTAATGCATAATTAACTCATATGGTCATGGCCAATATTTTATGTATGACTAATTAATATTGTGTTGGTCAATATTATGTGTATGTATATATAACTCATATATATATATCTTCATGTTTTTGCATAACTCATGCATATTGCTTTATTATTATCTTGAAAAGATAAGAAAAATAAAATAGTACATTATTTGGGGTAAAAGAAAAGAAACATACAATAAAGAGAAAAGAAATAAATAAATAAATAAACATGTCCCACATCCTTATTGCATACACTGCTAAACACATGTCCAGGTTACAGCTGTGCCAGGCTTATTGCCGGCGCACCAGGCTTATTAATTCGCCGGGGGTATACTTGTCCCCGGCGAACCAGGTATGAGGTGCGCCGGCAATAAGCCTTTCCCAGCTGTAATTAGGACTTAAGCGTTTTCTCTCCCTTCCTTCTCCCCACAGCCACATCTCAACCACCACCGTCGAGCGCCGCCGGCCAGATCGAGTTCTCTATCGCCACCCCAACTCCCCCTCTCGAGCGCCGCCGTTCTGCCCCGCCACCGTCCTCCCCCCTCCCCCCGACCATCCCCCACCACCTGCGCCCGTACGCCGCAGCGGAAGACCCGTGGAGAAGGAGGAGCCGCGCGCCATTGGAGAAGAAGGTTGCCCGCGCGCGTACCAGGGGTCGTCGGCACCGCCGTTGGAGAAGAAGTCACCAACCACGGTGAGCTTCCCTCTCCCCTTCCCTCTCCCCTTCCCTCTTCCCTTCCCTCTCCCCTTCCCTCCCCCTTCCCTGTCTGTTTAGGGTTCTTCCTCATCTCCGGTGACCCAAGAAATGAATTGCTAGATGCTCTCTGGTTAGGATTGCAAGAAATGGTTCATGGAAAATTGAATTTGATGCCCTGTACCCTTGCAAATGTGATGCCCTGGTTGGCCCTGTACTGCCCTATTCATTGGTTGAAATGCTACTGCTCATGCTCAATTTGCTACTGCTCATGCTCAATTTGCTATATATTCATGTTAAAGAATTAAATAAATGCAATAGCAGGTGAAAGAGTCAATTTTGAATGCTAGCAGTAGGTTTCATTTAATTGATTTAGTTAAATGCTAAAATTTGATCTCTTGTTTTGGTAATATAGAAATAATTAAGGTTTAGTTGATAAAATTTGTTCTCTGGTTGGAATTTGTTAGAGAATGCTAAAAATGTGTTCTCTGGTTTGAATTTGTTAGTTGAAAAATCCTAGTTGTTCTTGATTAAATGAAATGCTAGTTGGAGAAGAACTAGGCAGTAGGAAGTATGTTAGTTCTTGATTAAATGAAAATGAAAATGAATTTGTTCTCTAGTTTGAAAAAAAAAACAAAATGAAATGCAAAATGCAGTAGCTTGGTTTAGATGAAATGCAAAATGAAATGCTAGTTGGAGAAGAACTAGGCAGTTACATCTCTGGTTAAATGCACTAGGCTCAAATGCATTTTAAATGGTCAAGTTCTATTGCATTGTTTGAACCTGTATGAATAACCTGTATTTCTAATGCACCTAGTTCATCTACAGAGCCATCTCACAAATGCTTGGTTCATTTAACTTGTTGGTAAATGCTTGCAGTAGGTTCTCTGGCTATTGCTAAAAAACCAGAGAACTAGTATACATTTAAATTCTATAGATGTTCATGCTATTCTATAAATTCTATAGATGTTTGCTGGCTAAAATTCTGGTTCAATTCGTTCTTTTAAATTCATTCTCTGGTTCAATTCATTTATGCTTGTTTGAGAATTTGAGATATGGTGGTATGGTGGTTCAATTCATTCTCTGGACACTAAACCAATTTTAAAATGAAATGCTAAAGATGGTTTGAATTCTGGTTTTTATTTTAGTGTTTGAATTCTGGTAGCATCAAACAGCCAGCCACCAGTAGCTAAAGATGCTACTCATTTAAACAGCCACCAGTAGCAAGTGTCCAGGGCTAAAGATGCTACTCATTTAAACAGCCACCAGTAGCAACTGTCCAGGGCTAGCATGATGAAATTTTGTCACCTAGTTAACCATCAAACAGCCAGCTAGTTTAATTCATGGTTGGTTTAAGCAGTGAGATAAAACTGCTATCGCTTTAATGAAATAAACTTGCAGTACCTAGGTAGCTAGGCAAGTAGGGGATTTTTATGCTATGGTTTATGATGAAAATGAAAATATTTGTAGTTTATAGTTGTTTCTAGTACTCCAACATAACCAGGATATTGTTCTCTGGTTTTGGTTCTTTTTGTGCATAGAAAGATGTTTTGGTTCATCATGTGGGCTGGCTGAAATTCTGTAAATTCTGTACAAATTCTGTAAATGCCAAGATATAGCAAAATGCCAAGGTCTAGCTAGCTCTCTGTAAGTGTGCTGGCTGGCTGAAAGGTAAAAAAATTAAGATACTGTATACATGTTCAGATTTAGTAAATATTGCTTAGTTGATGTATGTTACACATTTACATGTCTGTAAATATTTACATGTGTTGTCAAGATGCTTGCATTTCTGTTACAGGGATTGAGTTGCTATTGAGTGCCGGAATGTCGATTCATTTCCGTTCCGGCAATTCTAGCACTCGGCATGACCAATTTTTAGCAAAGGTCATGCCGAATTTTTTCGTGAATTCTAACTCTTTCATCTTCTATTAGTGCAAGCCACCATGGCGTCTGAAGAACAATTAGAGGAGCACTACAATAGGCACTTCTTTAGGACGGAGGAGGATGCCGAGGCCGCTGGTGTTGGCGGGTAGGGACAAGAAGAAAGACTACACCAACATCAAGGCCCTTCTCAATGATGCTCTCACCGGCTTCGCCAACAAGGCAGGCCCCCTCAAAGTAGAGAGGAAATCCCGAGGAGGCTTGGTCTTAACCCACACAACCAACTTCCCCTGCCTCAGGCAGTCGAATGAAGACAATGGGATGGACACGTGGTACGCCATCCTTCAGATGCAGGAGTACATAAAGTATGCAGATGACATGTTGCTGCCAGAGAGTCTCAGAGAGAGGTTTTTAAACATGGCGGATGCCCCTGATAGAGAGATTAGAAAGAACTGGGGTCGCATCCAGCAGTTCATTTGCACGGTAATCGTGCATGATGTCAACAATAGGTCTGGCGAGTTCTTCTACGGCTACGGTCTACCACCTAATGACGAGATAGAACTCCGCTTGGAGATGTCGCGTGATGAGAGGCCGTTCAACACGCTTGAGGGCTGCCGTCCATTCCCCCTAGGCGTACAACCTGATCCTACGACGGGAACACTATTGCTAAAGCTTGAACGATATGTCTTTGAACTTCCGTATTGTAATACTTGCTACATATTCCCATAGAATCGACTTGTTGCTTTTATTTAGTTGTATGGATGTGCATGTGAACAGATGTCTATAGTTTCATTTAGTTTGCTATATATTTCAAGATTATGCCGTAGATACCTTAATAATTATTTGCATTTACTCGACCCCTACTTGCCTCGTATTTGGAGTTCGCCGATGATTAGAATGTTCGGTCACTAGTACACTCGGGGTGGAGCCAGTGAGCCTTGGTGCGATGGCCACAAGTATCAATCTATTGTGCATCCTACCTAGCCTCACTGACTCCATCCCTGGATGTTAATATGTGTTTCGACCGACATAGTATGAGGCACGCTATTTAATTCGTACTACTTTTCTTTTATTTGAGTTCGCACTTCTTAATTGCATTGGCCAATGATTAAAATGTTTGGTCACTTGTACACTCGGGGTGGGGCCAGTGAGGCTTGGTGTGATGGCCACAAATATCAATCTATTGTGCATCCTACCTAGCCTCGCTGACCCCATCCCTGCATGTTATTATTTATTTCGACCAACAAAGTATGAGGCACATGCTATTTAGTTCATACTACTTGTCTCTTATTTGAGTTGGAACTTGTTCATTGCATTGGTACTAACGTTTTACTTGTCTTGTGCATGGAGATGCCGACGACATATGTCGTGTACAAGGGAGGGTTCCTGGAGTCTACGACGACTGGGAGGACTGTCGGAGACAGGTGCACCGCTTCAGCGGCAACAGCTACAAGGGATACCCCACTAGGGTGGAGGCGGAAGGAAGATACGCCCGTTATCTAGCGGGAGAGATGAGGGACATGAGGAGGAACCGGATGAAGACCATGGCCTTCGTGATGATGGTCATCGTGACCATGTTGTTCATGTTCTATGTGATTGTAGTTTAGGTTAGGAGCTACATTGTGAGGTGTATGACGACACTTGTGACGACTACCGAGACTTCTAACTTTGTGAAACTTAGTCCTTTGGTGTTGCATATGCACATGTTGTATGAATCACCATTCCGAAACGAGACTAGCGTATTTGTGTATTGATACCGAAATGAGACTTGGCTCTCTATGTGCTTCTCATATTGCATGTTCTGCTGTCAAAATATGAACTGTGTTGTAAATATATACTGCTGTCAAATATGTATTCTAATATGCTGGAAAAAAGCTAAAAAAAGAATTTTCGAATTTATTGCCGGCGCACCTAAATACATATTTGACTGCCGGCGCACGAGGCATGCGCCATTGCTCGACGCACTACTGCCGGCGCAGCTGCTGGCGCGCCGGTGGAACGTTTCCTTTGCCGGCGAATCAGCGATGGCGCGCCGGCAGTAAGCACACTATCGCCGGCGAACTGCATGGTGCGCCGGCAATGGCCAGTTATCACCGGCCCGTTCGCACCGGCGGGCTCTTGGTGCGCCGGCAATGGGCCATTTAGGTTCGCCGGCGGTAGGCCTTTTCCTTGTAGTGTCGGGGGCTACTCTGGAAGAAAGAAGGTTCCAAGTATGACAAAATAAAAACGACGAGAGCCTATGACCAAATGCAAGCATTTGTTCATAGCCTCGGGGGCTACTCCCATCGGGAGCGCTGGTCGCGCACCCGATAGATATGAAAAGCTCGAGAAGGATTAACAATATAGCGGCAGAAGATATTAATCTGTGGAGCCTACAACCAAGCACAAGTCCTTGACTGTAGCCTCGGGGGCTACTCCCATCGGGAACGCTGTTCGCGTGCCCGATGAAATTATACAAAAATATAGAGAAAGAAAAAGAAGTGAGTATATTTCGAGTTATACAGATAACTCTACATATACTCCCATCGGGAAGGCAAAATAAGTCATCAAATATGACTCAATAAAATGTGCTATTCCAACAGCCGAAAAGCACTCGACAATATATTCTCAGAGCGCTAAAAGTCGCGAATAATCTCTGAATGCCGCAAAACTTTGCGAAGGTAAGACCCCAGATCCGTTCTGAGCGGCGTGCCACCGTCTCTGACGGTGGTTTGCTACTTTCCGTATCAACAGATACGAAGAAAAATCCTAATGGACGCGTTAGGTACCCGATAAAATACGACTGGGACTCGACAGAATGGTAAGACCTTAAGCGGCACCTGTCGAAGTTTACACCAGTATCCCGAGATCATGTCCAGGGACGTGATCCCGCTTGAAGTAGGTTTTTGCGGATTGCCACTAGAGCAGTTAACTAGTACCTGATCCGTCAGATGAACTAGCCCCAACTACCATTATCCCTGTACAATATAGTATTCGCATATCCAAAAGTTATGCGATAAATTCGACAAGATTATTGAATGATTAAAGTTGGAGATTTTTCCTGGTTCTTCGATTCAAGTAAAATCTCGGGGGCTACTGACATAGGCATCCCCAATGGGCCTGCCGAAGATGGTACCCAGAGTTTACTGAAGGCCCACGAGTCGAAGAATACAAAGATCGGAAGCCCAATTAGTGTTAAGGAAAGATAGAGTTGTATTAGGAAATATAGAGACTTGTAATCTTACGGGACGGGTGCGAAACCCTCCCGGACTTTGTAACTTGTATATTACGAAACCCTCGGCTCCACCTCCTATATAAGGGGGAGTCGAGGGACAAAGAAAGGATCGAATCTATTGTCCACAGAACCCTAGTTTTTACAATCAGTGAGTACTTTTCGGCTGAAACCTTCGAGATCTACTTACCCTCTACTTCTAGCAAAACCCTAGTCTACAATCTGTAGGCATTGACAAGTTAATCCCTTGTCAGCAACAGCACATCCACAACCTTAGAACTTTCTGTCACTGTCCCAGATTCAATGGAGGCATGAACCCACTATCGAGCATAAATACTCCCTCTTGGAGTTACAAGTATCAACTTGGCCAGAGCCTCTACTAGCAACGGAGAGCATGCAAGAACATAAACAACACATATATGATAGATCAATAATCAACTTGACATAGTATTCCATATTCATCGGATCCCACCAAACACAACATGTAGCATTACAAATAGATGATCTTGATCATGTTAGGCAGCTCACAAGATCTAAACATGATAGCACAAGAGGAGAAGACAACCATCTAGCTACTTCTATGGACCCATAGTCCAAGGATGAACTACTACGCATCAGTCCGGAGGCGGGCATGGTGATGTAGAGCCCTCCGGTGATGATTCCCCTCTCCAGCAGGGTGTCGGAGGTGATCTCCTGAATCCCCCGAGAAGGGATTGGCGGCGGCGTCTCTGGAACTTTTTCCGTATCGTGGCTCTCGGTACTAGGGTTTTCGCGGCGGAGAGTTTAAGTAGACGGAAGGGCAGAGTCGGAGGGGGCTCGAGGAGCCCACCCCATAGGGTGGCGCGGGCCCCTCCTTGGCCGCGCCGCCCTATGGTGGCGGCTCCTCGTGGCCCCACTTTGTATCCTCTTTGGTCTTCTGGAAACTCCGTGGAAAAATAAGACCGTGGGCTTTTGTTTCGTCCAATTCCGAGAATATTTCCTGTGTAGGATTTCTGAATCCAAAAACAGTAGAAAACATGAATTGGCGCTTCGGCATCTTGTTAATAGGTTAGTGCCGGAAAATGCATCAAAACATCATAAAGTGTGAACAAAATATGTAGGTATTGTCATAAAACTAGCATGGAACATAAGAAATTATAGATACGTTGGAGACGTATCATGGACCCACTAGTCATTTATTGTGACAACATGGGTGCCATCGCTAATGCACAAGAACCAAGGTCACAGAAGAAGCTGAAGCATATCAAGCTGCGTTTTCATTCGATTCACGAGTACATCGAAGATGGACAAGTAAAGATTTGCAAAGTACACACTGATCTGAATGTAGCAGATCTGTTGACTAAAGCTCTCCCTAGGGCAAAGCATGACCAACACCAGAATGCCATGGGTGTTAGGTACCTTACAATGTAATCTAGATTATTGACTCTAGTGCAAGTGGGAGACTGTTGGAGATATGCCCAAGAGGCAATAATAAAGTGGTTATTATATATCTTTGTGTAATGATAAATGTTTATATACCATGCTATAATTGTATTAACTGAAACATTGATACATGTGTGTTATGTAAACAACAAGGAGTCCCTAGCAAGCCTCTTGTATAACTAGCTTGTTGATTAATAGATGATCATAGTTTCATGATCATGAACATTGGATGTTATTAATAACAAGGTTATGTCATTATCTGAATGATGTAATAGACACACCCAATTAAGCGTAGCATAAGATCACGTCATTAAGTTCATTTGCTATAAGCTTTCGATACATAGTTACCTAGTCCTTTCGACCATGAGATCATGTAAATCACTTATGCCGGAAGGGTACTTTGATTACATCAAACGCCACTGTGTAAATGGGTGGTTATAAAGGTGGGATTAGGTATTCAGAAAGTATGAGTTGAGGCATATGGATCAACAGTGGGATTTGTCCATCCCGATGACGGATAGATATACTCTGGGCCCTCTCGGTGGAATGTCGTCTAATTAGCTTGCAAGCATATGAATGGTTCACAAGAGACCACATACCACGGTACGAGTAAAGAGTACTTGTCAGAGACGAGGTTGAACAAGGTATCGTGGTACCGATGATCAAACTTCGGACAAGTAAAATATCGCATGACAAAGGGAATCGGTATCGTATGTAAATGGTTCAATCGATCACTAAGTCATCGTTGAATATGTGGGAGCCATTATGGATCTCCAGATCCCGCTATTGGTTATTGGTCGGAGAGAAGTCTCAACCATGTCTGCATAGTTCGCGAACCGTAGGGTGACACACTTAACGTTTGATGTCGTTTAAGTAGATATGGAATATGGAATGGAGTTCGAAGTTTTGTTCGGAGTCTCGGATGGGATCCAGGACATCACGAGGAGTTCCGAAATGGTCCGGAGAATAAGATTCATATATAGGAAGTCATTTTATAAGTTTGAAAATGATCTGGTGCATGTATGGAAGGTTCTAGAAAAGTCCGGAAGAAATCACTATGGTAGGCGGAGTCCCGGAGGGACTCCACTAGCATGGCCGGCCAACCCTAAGGGGGAGGAGTCCCAGGTGGACTCCACCCAAGGTGGCCGGCCACCCCCCTCAAGGAAAGGTGGGAGTCCCACCTTGAGTATGACTCCCATCTTGAGTAGGTTTCCCACCAAAGGCAAGTTTTTGTGTAGGGGTCTTATTCGAAGACTTGGACTACAACTCTTGGGGCTTCCACCTATATAATGAGGAGCAAGGGGAGGGGGCCGGCCACACCAAGCCTCAGTTAGCCGCACCCCCTCAAGGTCGGCGCCCCAAACCCTAGCCCCTCCCCAAACCCTAGCGCTCCTCCTCCACATAATACTCCCGCAGCGCATAGGCGAAGCCCTACCGGAGTTCTCCACCACCACCGCCACCACGTCGTCGTGCTGCCGGGATTCCGGGGAGGATCTACTACTTCCGCTGCCCGCTGGAACGGGGAGGAGGACGTCGTCTTCATCAACACCGTACGTGTGACCGAGTACGGAGGTGCTGCCCAATTGTGGCACCGTCAAGATCTTCTATGCGCTTCTGCAAGCGGCAAGTGATCGACTACATCCACCCCGAGATCTAATCTCGTTAAGCTTTGCGAATCTTCGAGGGTTAGTCTCTTCATCTCCTCGTTGCTACCGTCTACTAGATTAGATCTTGGCTTGTGTTTCGTTCTTGCGGTAGGAATTTTTTTGTTTTCTATGCTATGAATCCCATCACTTTTGGCATGCAAGGGTATGAACACTGAATCGATCCATTACCTTGCATCTGCATAGAATAGATCTTGGCTATTTTATTCAGTCGGTAGGAACTTTTTGTTTTATGCTATGGAACCTTGTAGCACCGGCGAGGCGGGCACCCGTGTGGAAAGGCGCCACGCGACTGGCAGGTGCTCATTGTTCCAGCCATCGCAGGGCCACCAATTCTCGAGGAGAACCCGTGCAATGCTAACGAGGATGGGGACAATCATCCGAGAGTTCTCCTCTTTCTTCACCCGCGAAGGGCCTCGTGATCGTTCTTCTTCTTTCTCATGGCGAGGTGGCGGAGCGCTGTAGCTGTCAATGTGGTGGGAGCAATGGATGCCAGGAGGTGTGTGCGATGGCAGGATGTCACCGGTGTCCTTTTAAGGACGAGCACGAGACTTGAAGCCGCGTGCCATTGATGACGATGCAGAAGACCAGCCACCGCCCGCCATACATAGCACGGGCACTGAAGATGAGGCGTGCCATTTATGGCGGCCGCAGAAGGTTGCGGCACACGCGGGCGCGGAAGCGAAGAGGCGGAAGCGATGCGGCCTCGCAGCCTAACAAGCCCGTGGCAAAAGGGCGCGGACACGAGATGCATCCACGCCATGACCGCGCAGACGCATTCGCGGCGCAAATTTGGGCCTCGTTTGCGTCCTTGCGGACATATATGTCAGTTTTCGTCGAGCTGATGGGATAGGATGCAGACCCATTTTCTTGGCCGGCGAGCGTCAAATTGAGTCGGGCGGGCCGCTGGAGATGCCCATGAATGGGCGAACGCAGCGTCCCTGCAGCCCGGGCTTCGCTATCGTTTGCCTCTGTGTGAGTCCGATTGAAGCGACGAAATTCCATCTATCTAGGGGCACAATCGATGTTTTGGTAGAAGTGGCGGCGCCGCCAAGGGCCGAGGAGGGCGCGGCCACCCCGGGTTGAGGATTTAGGAGCAGGGAACCCCACTGTTCTGAGGTCAGGCGGTGCAACGCCATTAGAGGAGAGGAATGAGCCATGCAACTTTTTCGGGAGGAGTCAACGAAGAAGGCAGTTATGTCCACGGGTTTGTTTTATAAGTGGAATGACAGAGGCCCAATAAGCAGCTAGGGCCCGAAACAAAGTCATGTTTTCTCTCTAATAATTCTCATTTACACTGTACCGTGATCCACGAACGTGAAAAACATCAATTTTATATATTTCGTGTTTTGACATACAAAATAATAATAATAATAATATTGTGTGGATCTGAGTGTACATTTTCTAAAAATCATCAAATTTTTACCAGATTTGTCATTTTTGTAGCCCACAAGAAAAAGGACTTCACATTGTGATTTTGCATGCTAATTTTTAAATCTCTGATTTTTTTTCCAGATTTTGCCATTTTTTGTAGCCCACAATACAAAAGAATTGCTCTATGATAGTGCATGCTTATTCTCAAGGACTCATCTAGGGATCTGTCGACCTAGTCTTTAGCTAGCTCTTAGTCGAGGCACATTTGTGTGTTTCCTATCACTTCTTCTTCCTCTCCGCCAAACTTTCTTTCTTTAAATTTCTTGCTCGGCTCCACCTTCTCCGTCGTGCCCACGTCGTCGTCGGCTATACCTCGCTCCATTCCTTGCATATACGACTGTCGCCCTGCCCCCTTCGTCGTGATTCCCCAAACTTCCCCCAGTCCCCAATGACGGTGCCATCCGATGCTTATATTTGTCCGAGAAAAGTTTAAATTGCCTTACAACGCGTCCAGGTTTCGACAAATTCCTGGGTCCACCTCTGTGTATTACTCTCCTAGTTTGGCTACTCCGAAGTTTTATATTCCCGTCAAAGAGCAGTGGGCAACAACGGCTGAACTTTTTGTTTGTGTTTCATCGCGGCATGCTCCCAGCTTTGCAAGTTGGAGCTTTGTACTTAACGTCACACTTACCTTTGCGTGCTCAATCTCTCTATCATTTCATGAACGTTATCGTCGCTTAGCAAAGTGGTCTTGAATGAGTTTGGGGCGACGTACTTACAGCTCTTTGACCAGCGATGCCATGATGCGCGCGGGCCACCGCGGGTCCAAGTGAAAACTGCCCCGGCCATCGTGTGGGCCGGCATCACGCGCACGGTACTGATTTGAGTTTTTTTCTCCCTGTAGAATGAGGCAATCTTTAGATAAAGACCGAGATAATCCCCGTGTAACTCGAGTTTAGGATATCAGGCCAAAGTAAAAAAAAATGTATATACAGTATTAATACTACTTGGCCCCATAAGTAAGGCTGGCTTTATGAATCAGGTCCACTCCAAGATTTCAGAAAATTCAAAGTACAGCCTGATTTAGTCTCACATAGTTAATTAAGGTGATGATCAGTACTTATATAGTGGAGCTAATCATTCTCCAAATTCCTAAATACATATATATGGTTCCAGAGTACATTGGCTAAACACACAAAGGTACGCATTCTCATCTTTTAGCATGAGTATTGTGACATAAGCTTAAAAAATCCTCACTAGTCATAATTACTATTAATTAGACGTTTGAATTAATTACTTGCCTACCCTCAAAATCTTAATATGTGTACTGGGGCTCCATGGCTCTCTGAATCGACATACAAAATATCGAACTGCGGCAACGGATGACCAATGCCCACAAATGCATGCAACTAGCTTGTGATTGGGTATATAGAAGCGACAACGGGTCATATAGAAGTGATAACAGGTGTGTACCCTTGCATCATATTGCTCCCACTAGATTCTCCGTTCAAGGCGCCCGTAAATTCTCCATAGAAGTTACTTGTTTTCTTTACACATATAAGCAGGGTAAACCTTAATAATAGATAGGTGTGCACCTTTTCTTTAACATGCACCTTGCCATTTGTTGTATTTCTTGCTCAATTAATAATATAATCTTGGCTATATTCTCACCGTCCAAATTAAAAGATTTACTGAATTTATAATGCTGATTTATAGTGTGCAAGTATTAATTACTTGGATAGCTGGTGTCAATTAATTTGCTTGTCTCCACTTGCAAGCCATTTGGCACCTCATTGAGGCCCTTATACATATCAATTTTGCTTTTCCATGCTATATATGCCATGGGGTGATATTTGACAAGCACAAAAACAACATAGGTCGAGTGAGAAAGAACAGAGATGGAAGGAAGGCAGGCAAACACTTGTGGCAACATGGCAGGAAAAGGTAAAACTAGATAAAGTGATTTCTCTAAGAAGATTAATTCTCTATGTTGTTTACATTAGGATATTACGTTATCTGCGTTACTTACAATTTGCGATCGTCTATGCAAAAGTTATTTCAAAGACCCATTCATATCTCGCTGGTTCCCGCGCAATTTAGAGCCTCTTTAATTCAAATGAATTCTTAGAATTCAATCTTTAGATAGTTTTCTTGTAGAGGTTTGGTCCATTTATATGAATGAAAGATCTAGATTGAAATTCCTCGAGCAAGTTTTAACTCAATTGGATAGAAGAATCGTTGCTGCCTAGATCTAACTTCTTTGGAAAAAAAAATCATAGAGCTCATGAACTCTTCTACCCTTTACTTCCTTTGTGCAATCGTGTAGGATTCAAAAGAGAGCACGTCACTGCAATCATGTCTTTATTATTTTAGGGTGTTTTCTAAATCATGTGAATCGTATAGGCCTTGAATATGGCGCCAGTACAATATGAACTGACCCAGCCGCCACTTTGAGTGAGTTGGTCATTCTAGAGTAAAACTCATATTCTTCTTTTAAATGTTTTCATGTTCGTGAATTAGGAATTGGAGCATAGAAATTAAGTATATATCCAGGACCATGCCTCAGTAATTCTGACTTCTGAGTCGAAGAGAATCCATGACATTCACATGACAATATTAGGAAACCTATATATCTAATGGAGGAAATATTATTTCTAAGAACCAAATAAATTTCCATTGGTATATGCAGGCAAGACGACGACGGAGAAGACGTTTCGCACCAACAACGTGATGTCCATCATGGGACGCATCCTGCCGCCGTATCCACGCTCCATGATCAACCAAGAGGGCGTGGACGCCATGGATCTGTGCGTCGCGAATTTCGTCGCCATGGTCACCAAAGAGGCCGCCAAGCAACGCAACAAGGAGAAGAGGGCGGTCCTGGGCGTTGGCGACCTGATCAAAGCCATGGAGAAGCTCGGGTACGACCAGTACGTCGGGCTCCTAACCCTGTACCTCCGCCGGTACCGCGAGTCCAAGGGCGAGATGGGACCACAGCCGCCGCACGACTTTATGTCAGGTCAAGTCAGGTTCTTGAGGCCGCTGCGGTGGCAGGGGAGATGCCAACAACACCACCACGGCCGTCGGATTTTACATTGGCTCTGCCCATGGTTCGAGATCCGCCGCCGGCGACAGCTGTAGCATTTGTTCAGCCGCTGTACGACTTTATGGCCCAAGGTCCGGCGGCGACGACTCTTGCAGTGTCGGCGACGGGGGAGATGCCACCAACACCACCACATCCGTCTGATTTTACATTGGGTCTGCAGATGTACGATGGTCAGACGCCTTTGGCTAGAGGGGAACTAGGCCTCAACACAGGCATGCTCGCGCTGTGGTCCGGAGCTGAAGCAGTGCCAAGCACCTCTAGCATGCCACCTGCCGGTGACGACGAATGAATGTAACCCTGGTACTAGATGTGCATTTCAGTGAGATGTTAGTCATGTTACTGTAAACTTGAGACCATTGTTGCAGTACTTTTGGTGACAATTTATGTTTAATTTTTTTCCATTTATCTTTACTTTTGGTGACAATGATCAGAATAAATGGTTTTGTGGCCACAATCTATGAGTTTTCTGCACTAAAATTTGTGGTAGAAATGAAAATTCTTTTTATAATCTTGTAATTTTCTTGGTTTGGAAATCTAAAGAGTGGCAGCTCGCACGTTACTCTTACATGGTCTTAAGACGAAGCATGGGGGTGTTTCATTGAGCCTGAGGATCTTCACTTGGATTAAGCTGCCCGTCAACCCGGGCGTGAGGGTTCTTCATATTATGCCATCGACAGTTTCTATACAAGATTTTCTTAACGGTGACACATGCACTTAACTTGACACAAAAACAAGAAAATTTATGAAACCATCTAGTTTGCGCTAGGATATAACATATAAGCGAACACATCATGTTGCTAGGAGTTAGTGCTCATTAGATTCAGAGTTCTCCATCCGATATAGCCTACACATAAGGCTAAAGACTAAAGTGCTCTATAAGGCTCATTAAATTTTTTTCATAATTAATAAAAAATCATGGCTACCCTCTAAATTGCCAGAGTGTATACAATATGATGCCAAATATCATTGCTTGGGATGTGCACATACTACTATATTTATATGTTTCGTGTCTATTGAATTTTTGCAGTTCATTTCCTTACGTTTTCTAGATAGTACTCCATATATCTTTGTACTTGTGTGCCAATTGGAACCCTTTCCGAGCCAGACCCACATCGATTTTTTTATTGCTTGTGTTTCCCTGCTAGATATAAACTTTCCCACAGAGAGGTGTATGACAAAGCACAAGGATATCACAAGTATGGTGGGAGGAGTAGACATGGAAGGAAATCAAGGAGCAGAGAACAAGGTAAAATTAGATCAAGGGGATTCACTCAGAAAAGATCATCACTTCAATTATTTTGGCTTCTGATATTACATAGTGAAATATATTCTAATTTTTGTGTAAAAAAATAGATTATAATTTGCCGATGTCCATGATTTCTCTTTTCAAAAGCATGCTCATCCTTAGTTCCCGTGCAATATAAGAGCCTCTTTGATTCAGTGGATCCTATCTTGTTAGGAGTTTAGTCCGTTGAAATTTTCCTTTAAAAGGTTTATCAACTAGTAATTAAAAATGTAAGCTTTTGCACAAAGTTCCATAGAAGACTTTGCACTTGATTCTAGATAAATTCCACATGATGCATATGGTTCACAAATTCGCATGGTTTCCTTGCTTATATTACATGCTTCAAAGAACATGTTGTAAATTTTTTGTTTACCGTATTTCTGAACTTTTTTATACTCTAGCGGATAAGAGATTGGCCATGAATATAGCCTAGCAACTTGGAGTGGGATCAGGAATTCTTCGTTTACAGATCTAAAATGATATAAAGTGGAATTGATGATTTTACAGTCCTATGTTTCCTGGAAATCCATCATCATTGTGCATTAGTTGTTGCAGTGTTCACTTTTCAGGTTTTTACTATGCAGTACCAATATTTTCTTCTTAATTATTATGTTGGATCTAACTCCTGCTCAACCCCGTGTCACCACTCATCTAAACAACGTGATTGGAAATACAATGGAAACAGCCAAATTAACTTACATTGGCATTTGCAAACCTGTTTTCCCATCACGTCTACATTCTTCTCATTTATGGATACACATTTATATGATTGTAAATCACAATAAAGACAGATGGCAATATATACGTGACATAGGAAATAAGACGCCAACGGCGTTTTCGAAGACCAGGCTGAACCGCATGTTGCTTTTCGCCCTGCAAAGCTACCCACAGGCCAAGATGCACCCTGTAGGCCGATGCACCATGTTGCTTGCCCAGCTGATCACCAGGCCGCGGAGGAATGTTAGAAGGATGAGAGGAGTATCGTGACCGGAAATGACCTGAGCAAGTATCTATGCCGGCACCGCGAGTCCAAGGGAAAGTTGTACACACCTAAGGCATTGGTGGATATGCCGCCACCGTCCAATTTCGCGCTTGGTCATCCACCGACAACGACTGATGTGGTGACGGAGGATATGGAGGCACCACCAATACCGCAACCGTTTGGCTCTGTGCTGGCTCAGCAGCCACCGTGCGACGTCACAGAATTAGGCCTCCATATTGACGTATACACGGTATTTGCTGCAGAGGCAAGCTTGCCACCTGCCCGTGATGCCTAGTGAATAGTTGTTGATATGAATTCCAGTGAAGGTTATTCTAATCCTAGAAACATTGTTGCATGCAGCATTGTTGATGATGATGAGATGATTGTACCAAGTACCACACTGGTAAGCCATCCTCTAATTCTACATGTTTTGAGAGGTCGAAACCCATCAATGTTATTTAAACCCCAAGGTTTTATCGGTTTATAATAGTCAAAATCGAAACAAAAAAACTAATTTCTATAAAATGATTCCGAAATTACCTCACTTTCATTATGGTTGCGTAATGCCAGCGATACAAATTTAATGGGTGGAACTAGGGCTCAGCCACAGTTCTTAGTAGGTTAATATCATCACCTTCTTCCTGCTCTCCGGCATGCCTCCATCGCCATTGCCAGCCCAACCGTCGACCTTTCCCGCCCGCGGCCAGCGCCCTGCAGGGACACCACGCATCCCCACCCCGCGGTCTAAGATCCTCATAAGCCATCGCAGGGCCACCAATTCTCGTGGAGAACCCGTGCAATGCTAACGAGGATGGGGACAATCATCCGAGAGTTCTCCTCTTTCTTCACCCGCGAAGGGCCTCGTGATCGTTCTTCTTCTTTCTCATGGCGAGGTGGCGGAGCGCCGTAGCTGTCAATGTGGTGGGAGCAATGGATGCCGGGAGGTGTGTGCGATGGCAGGATGTCACCGGTGTCCTTTTAAGGACGAGCACGAGACTTGAAGCCGCGTGCCATTGATGACGATGCAGAAGACCAGCCACCGCCCGCCATACATAGCACGGGCACTGAAGATGAGGCGTGCCATTTATGGCGGCCGCAGAAGGTTGCGGCACACGCGGGGGCGGAAGCGAAGAGGCGGAAGCGATGCGGCCTCGCAGCCTAACAAGCCCGTGGTAAAAGGGCGCGGACACGAGATGCATCCACGCCGTGACCGCGCAGACGCATTCGCGGCGCAAATTTGGGCCTCGTTCGCGTCCTTGCGGACATATATGTCAGTTTTCGTCGAGATGATGGGATAGGATGCAAACCCATTTTCTTGGCCGGCGAGCGTCAAATTGAGTCGGGCGGGCCGCTGGAGATGCCTATGAATGGGCGAACGCAGCGTCCCTGCAGCCCGGGCTTCGCTATCGTTTGCCTCTGTGTGAGTCCGATTGAAGCGACGAAATTCCATCTAGCTAGGGGCACAATCGATGTTTTGGTAGAAGTGGCGGCGCCGCCAAGGGCCGAGGAGGGCGCGGCCACCCCGGGTTGAGGATTTAGGAGCAGGGAACCCCAGCTGTTCGAGGTCAGGCGGTGCAACGCCATTAGAGGAGAGGAATGAGCCATGCAACTTTTTCGGGAGGAGTCAACGAAGAAGGCAGTTATGTCCATGGGTTTGATTTATAAGTGGAATGACAGAGGCCCAATAAGCAGCTAGGGGCCCGAAACAAAGTCACGCCGACAAAAATCTCCAATGTCTCCCAGAAACTCAATTCGGCTCCCGGGTGCGTATGATCCCTCTACCATCAAAACATATTTCCAAGTGTTAAAAAAATTTGACAAAAAAATTTACATGTACATCTCCATAATATATGTGTATTCGTCAAGTTTCACGAAAAAATGATATTTTTTATAGTCTAAGCGAAAAAGAGAAAATTTATCTTGTGACAAGTCTTTTTTTCAGCACCGAATTTTGTCTTTTTTACACACGCCACATGACATGTCGATTTTTCCTGAAACGACTTTGTAGGCGCGTAGCACATGAAGATGTACGTGCGAAATTTTTGTTTCAATTTTTTTGACATTTTAAAATATGCCTAACATGTATTTCAAAATAAAGGGAGCATACGCTCCCATGTACCAAAACATCACTCCCACCGACTATGTTTTCTCTCTAATTCTCATTTACACTGTACCGTGATCCACGAATGTGAAAAACATCAATTTTATATATTTCGTGTTTTGACATACAAAATAATAATAATAATAATAATAATAATAATATTGTGTGGATCTGAGTGTACATTTTCTAAAAATCATCAAATTTTTACCAGATTTGTCATTTTTGTAGCCCACAATAAAAAGGACTTCACATTGTGATTTTGCGTGCTAATTTTTAAATCTCTGATTTTTTTCCAGATTTTGCCATTTTTTGTAGCCCACAATACAAAAGAATTGCTCTATGATAGTGCATGCTTATTCTCAAGGACTCATCTAGGGATCTGTCGACCTAGTCTTTAGCTAGCTCTTAGTCGAGGCACATTTGTGTGTTTCCTATCACTTCTTCTTCCTCTCCGCCAAACTCTCTTTCTTTAAATTTCTTGCTCGGCTCCACCTTCTCCGTCGTGCCCACGTCGTTGTCGGCTATACCTCGCTCCATTCCTTGCATGTGCGACTGTCGCCCTGCCCCCTTCGCCGTGATTCCCCCAACTTCCCCCAGTCCCCAATGACGGTGCCATCCGATGCTTATATTTGTCCGAGAAAAGTTTTAATTGCCTTACAACGCGTCCAGGTTTCGACAAATTCCTGGGTCCACCTCTGTGTATTACTCTCCTAGTTTGGCTACTCCGAAGTTTTATATTCCCGTCAAAGAGCAGTGGGCAGCAACGGCTGAACTTTTTGTTTGTGTTTCATCGCGGCATGCTCCCAGCTGTGCAAAAGCTTTGCAAGTTGGAGCTTTGTACTTAACGTCACACTTACCTTTGCGTGCTCAATCTCTCTATCATTTCATGAACGTTATCGTCGCTTAGCAAAGTGGTCTTGAATGAGTTTGGGGCGACGTACTTACAGCTCTTTGACCAGCGATGCCATGATGCGCGCGGGCCACCGCGTGTCCAAGTGAAAACTGCCCCGGCCATCGTGTGGGCCGGCATCACGCGCACGGTACTGATTTGAGTTTTTTTTTCCTGTAGAATGAGGCAATCTTTAGATAAAGACCGAGATAATCCCCGTGTAACTCGAGTTTAGGATATCAGGCCAAAGTAAAAAAATGTATATACAGTATTAATACTACTTGGCCCCATAAGTAAGGCTGGCTTTATGAATCAGGTCCACTCCAAGAGTTCAGAAAATTCAAAGTACAGCCTGATTTAGTCTCACATAGTTAATTAAGGGGATGATCAGTACTTATATAGTGGAGCTAATCATTCTCCAAATTCCTAAATACATATATATGGTTCCAGAGTACATTGGCTAAACACACAAAGGTACGCATTCTCATCTTTTAGCATGAGTATTGTGACATAAGCTTAAAAAATCCTCACTAGTCACAATTACTATTAATTTGACGTTTGAATTAATTACTTGCCTACCCTCAAAATCTTAATATGTGTACTGGGGCTCCATGGCTCTCTGAATCGACATACAAAATATCGAACTGCGGCAACGGATGACCAATGCCCACAAATGCATGCAACTAGCTTGTGATTGGGTATATAGAAGCGACAACGTGTCATATAGAAGTGATAACAGGTGTGTACCCTTGCATCATATTGCTCCCACTAGATTCTCCGTTCAAGGCGCCCGTAAATTCTCCATAGAAGTTACTTGTTTGCTGTACACATATAAGCAGGGTAAACCTTAATAATAGATAGGTGTGCACCTTTTCTTTAACATGCACCTTGCCATTTGTTGTATTTCTTGCTCAATTAATAATATAATCTTGGCTATAGTCTCACCGTCCAAATTAAAAGATTTACTGAATTTATAATGCTGATTTATAGTGTGCAAGTATTAATTACTTGGATAGCTGGTGTCAATTAATTTGCTTGTCTCCACTTGCAAGCCATTTGGCACCTCATTGAGGCCCTTATACATATCAATTTTGCTTTTCCATGCTATATATGCCATGGGGTGATATTTGACAAGCACAAAAACAACATAGCTAGGTCGAGTGAGAAAGAACAGAGATGGAAGGAAGGCAGGCAAACACTTGTGGCAACATGGCAGGAAAAGGTAAAACTAGATAAAGTGATTTCTCTAAGAAGATTAATTCTCTATGTTGTTTACATTAGGATATTACGTTATCTGCGTTACTTACAATTTGCGATCGTCTATGCAAAAGTTATTTCAAAGACCCATTCATATCTCGCTGGTTCCCGCGCAATTTAGAGCCTCTTTAATTCAAATGAATTCTTAGAATTCAATCTTTAGATAGTTTTCTTGTAGAGGTTTGGTCCATTTATATGAATGAAAGATCTAGATTGAAATTCCTCGAGCAAGTTTTAACTCAATTGGATAGAAGAATCGTTGCTGCCTAGATCTAACTTCTTTGAAAAAAAAAAATCATAGAGCTCATGAACTCTTCTACCCTTTACTTCCTTTGTGCAATCGTGTAGGATTCAAAAGAGAGCACGTCACTGCAATCATGTCTTTATTATTTTAGGGTGTTTTCTAAATCATGTGAATCGTATAGGCCTTGAATATGGCGCCAGTACAATATGAACTGACCCAGCCGCCACTTTGAGTGAGTTGGTCATTCTAGAGTAAAACTCATATTCTTCTTTTAAATGTTTTCATGTTCGTGAATTAGGAATTGGAGCATAGAAATTAAGTATATATCCAGGACCATGCCTCAGTAATTCTGACTTCTGAGTCGAAGAGAATCCATGACATTCACATGACAATATTAGGAAACCTATATATCTAATGGAGGAAATATTATTTCTAAGAACCAAATAAATTTCCATTGGTATATGCAGGCAAGACGACGACGGAGAAGACGTTTCGCACCAACAACGTGATGTCCATCATGGGACGCGTCCTGCCGCCGTATCCACGCTCCATGATCAACCAAGAGGGCGTGGACGCCATGGATCTGTGCGTCACGAATTTCGTCGCCATGGTCACCAAAGAGGCCGCCAAGCAACGCAACAAGGAGAAGAGGGCGGTCCTGGGCGTTGGCGACCTGATCAAAGCCATGGAGAAGCTCGGGTACGACCAGTACGTCGGGCTCCTAACCCTGTACCTCCGCCGGTACCGCGAGTCCAAGGGCGAGATGGGACCACAGCCGCCGCACGACTTTATGTCAGGTTCAAGTCAGGTTCTTGAGGCCGCTGCGGTGGCAGGGGAGATGCCAACAACACCACCACGGCCGTCGGATTTTACATTGGCTCTGCCCATGGTTCGAGATCCGCCGCCGGCGACAGCTGTAGCATTTGTTCAGCCGCTGTACGACTTTATGGCCCAAGGTCCGGCGGCGACGACTCTTGCAGTGTCGGCGACGGGGGAGATGCCACCAACACCACCACATCCGTCTGATTTTACATTGGGTCTGCAGATGAACGATGGTCAGAAGCCTTTGGCTAGAGAGGAACTAGGCCTCAACACAGGCATGCTCGCGCTGTGGTCCGGAGCTGAAGCAGCGCCAAGCACCTCTACCATGCCACCTGCCGATGATGACGAATGAATGAAACCCTGGTACTCGATATGTGCATTTCTGTGAGAGGTTACTGTAAACTTGAGACCATTGTTGCAGTACTTTTGGTGACAATTTATGTTTACTTTTCCATTTATGTTTACTTTTGGTGACAATGATCAGAATAAATGGTTTTCTGGCCACAATCTATGAGTTTTCTCTAAAATTTGTGGTAGAAATGAAAATTATTTTTATAATCTTGTAATTTTCTTGGTTTGGAAATCTAAAGAGTGGCAGCTCGCACGTTACTCTTACATGGTCTTAAGTCGAAGCATGGGGGTGTTTCATTGAGCCTGAGTGGGATCTTCACTTGGATTAAGCTGCCCGTCAACGGGGGCGTGAGGGTTCTTCATATTATGCCATCGACAGTTTCTATACATGATTTTCTTAACGGTGACACATGCACTTAAGTTGACACAAAAACAAGAAAATTTATGAAACCATCTAGTTTGCGGTAGGATATAACATATAAGCAAACACATCATGTTGCTAGGAGTTAGTGCTCATTAATTCGCGGTTCTCCATCCGATATAGCCTACACATAAGGCTAAAGTGCTCTATAAGGCCCATTACATTTTTTTCATAATTAATAAAAAATCATGGCTACCCTCTAAATTGCCAGAGTGTATACAATATATATAATGCCAAATATCATTGCTTGGGATGTGCACATACTAATATATTTATATGTTTCGTGTCTATTGATTTTTTTTCAGTTCATTTTCCTTACGTTTTCTAGCTAGTACTCCATATATCTTTGTACGTGTGTGCCAGTTGGAACCCTTTCCGAGCCGGACCCACATCGGTTTTTTTGCTACTTGGGTTTCCCTGCTAGATATAAACTTTCCCACAGAGAGGTGTATGACAAAGCACAAGGATATCACAAGTATGGTGGGAGGAGTGGACATGGAAGGAAATCAAGGAGCAGAGAACAAGGTAAAATTAGATCAAGGGGATTCACTCAGGAAAGATCATCACTTCAACTATTTTGGCTTCTGATATTACATAGTGAAATAGATTCTTATTTGCCGATGTCCATGATTTCTCTTTTCAAAAGCATGCTCATCCTTAGTTCCCGTGCAATATAAGAGCCTCTTTGATTCAGTGGATCCTATCTTGTTAGGAGTTTAGTCCGTTGAAATTTTCCTTTAAAAGGTTTATCAACTAGTAATTAAAAATGTAAGCTTTTGCACAAAGTTCCATAGAAGACTTTGCACTTGATTCTATATAAAATTCCACATGATGCATATGGTTCACAAAATCTCATGGTTTCCTTGCTTATATTACATGCTTCAAAGAATATGTTGTAAATTGTTTGTTTACCGTATTTCTGAACTTTTTTATACTCTAGCGGATAAGAGATTGGCCATGAATATAGCCTAGCAACTTGGAGTGGGATCAGGAATTCTTCGTTTACAGATCTAAAATGATATAAAGTGGAGTTGATGATTTTACAGTCCTATGTTTCCAGGAAATCCATCTTCATTGTGCATTAGTTGTTGCAGTGTTCACTTTTCAGGTTTTCACTATGCAGTACCAATATTTTCTTCTTAATTATTATGTTGGATCTAACTCCTGCTCAACCCGGCCCGTGTCACCACTCATCTAAACAACGTGATTGGAAATACAATGGAAACAGCCAAATTAACTTACATTGGCATTTGCAAACCTGTTTTCCCATCACGTCTACATTCTTCTCATTTATGGATACACATTTATATGATTGTAAATCACAATAGAGACAGATGGCAATATATACATGACATAGGCAATAAGACCCCAACGGCGTTTCCGAAGACCAGGCTGAAGCGCATGATGCTTTTCGCCCTGCAAAGCTACCCACGGGCCAAGATGCACCCTGTAGGCCGATGCACCCTGTTATTGCCCAGCCGATCACCAGGCCGCGGAGGAATGTTAGAAGGACAAGAGGAGTATCATGACCGGAAATGACCTGCAGACCATGGTGATCCTTGTCTTCGACCACTACGTCGGGCCCCTCAGCAAGTATCTATGCCGGCACCGCGAGTCCAAGGGCACCTACGGCGCTGGTGGATATGCCGCCACCGTCCAACTTCGCGCTTGGTCATCCACCGACGACGACTGATGTGGTGACGGAGGAGATGGAGGCACCACCAATACAACAACTGTTTGGCTCTGTGCTGGCTCAGCAGCCACCGTGCGACATCACGGAGTTAGGCCTCCATATTGACGTATACACGGTGTTTGCTTGCCACCTGCCCGTGATGCCTAGTGAATAGTTGTTGACGTGAATTCCAGTGAAGGTTATTCTAATCCTAGAAACATTGTTGCATGCAACATTGTTGATGATGATGAGATGATTGTAGCAAGTACCACACTGGTAAGCCATCCTCTAATTCTACATGTTTTGAGAGGTCGAAACCCATCAATGTTGTTTATTTTTGTGAAAATTATTTGCAATCTGGGATCTTAACTTGGATTCGCAATATGTGGAAAGAAATTTGTAAAACCCAAGGTTTTATCGTTTTATAATAGTCAAAATCGAAACAAAAAAAATTGATTTCTATAAAATGATTACGAAATTACCTCACTTGCATTATGGTTGCGTAATGCCAGCGATGCAAATTTAATGGGTGTAACTAGGGCTCAGCCATAGTTCTCAGTAGGTTAACATCATCACCTTCTTCCTGCTCTCCTGCATGCCCCCATCGCCACTGCCAGCCCAGCCGTCGACCTTTCCCGCCCGCGGCCAGCGACCTCTCATCCCCACCCTGCGGTCTAAGATCCTCATACGCCGGTCCACCGCATCCCTGGTCATCTCTCTAAGCCCTCCCCCCTCTTCTCCGGCGCAGCCACCCACCCCACACCCCTAAACGTAACTTCTACCCCATCGTCGCCGTCTGTACCACGGCCAACCGCGTCATCACCAGCTCTGGCTTAGCGGACACTCCTCCGCCACCTCCCTGCCCCCTCTCGGTGATATGTGCATAATGTAGAAGGTAGAGTTCCACAAATCTTGGGTCCATCCAACGGTGTTGGATTTTACTGAGCCCTAGCTACTGAGAACTAGCAAAACTAGCAAAACCAAAAAATTATATACTAGTATGTTAAAACTAGGCTAAAGGTAAAGAAACCATAAAAGGTGGCGCACATGTGATAAGAGGATAACGGCTGTGTATGTGTCTGGTTTACGTTGTCGTCTTAGTAATTTAATTTTTCAATGAGGTGTCTAATCATCATACTCTCAAAATTCAAAAGACTATTTTTTAAATGGGGCAAAATATTTGACGTATTTATTAATTTAAAAAGAAGTTAAGTTTTGGTACAAAGCCAAGGAATGCTTGGCATAGAAAGGAATTACTCTCGCGACATTATTGAACCCAAATGCTTAGAACCTATCATGCTCCAGAGAGCCATCTCAATCTTCATATTAGAAACAATGATAGTGGGCATCCTGGATAGCTTGCGAAAATGTCTCTTCTTGGCTCATTCCAAATCTTCCAACATGTGAGCATGATAGGAGATGCAAAGGATATCCCTCTAGTGTCGTTGGTGTAGACGTACCTAAGCCACCAATCATTGACCATGTCGAGGTTAGTCCAGTCTGAAGTGTCCACATGGGTAAATCCCAAGCAAATAGACGATTGCGTACCAAATCATGAAGGAGTAGCCACATTTGAAGAGGGTGTGATCCGCGGTTTCGGGTTTCCTTTTTCTTAATTAGAAATTGCCACAAGTAGGGCACCCATGCTTTTGAAGTCGAATTTCCATCCACACATGGTCTTGCAAGATGAGCCATGTTAAAAGTTTGCACTTTCCTAGTGCCCAAATTTTCCACACCGCCTCCACCATGACAGAGTTTACCATGCCCGCGAATTAGGCCCTTTTTGACAATGCCATTGTGTAGGGTCCCTAGCTGGTGAATTTGCATGTGATGTCGTCTGGGGTACCCTTGATTAGATGCACCTCATGCACCTTCGTCCGTAGGTGCACAAACTCAACAATGCGGTTTGTTGTGATGCCCTTGTAATATTGATTTTTGCAATCCAAAAAAACTTGATGGATGTCGTTGCTAACCGTGAAGTTTTTCCTCTTGTAGATTGCAAAGATGGATGGTGCTAGATCCTTTGGATATCTGCCGCCAACCCAAGGTGTGTGCCAAAAGCTACCAATGTGCCCGTCCCTTATGGTGATGGTAGTAGCCGCATAAATGAAGTCTATATTTGCTTCATCGCACAGGTGGTCATTGCCAATTTGTGCCTTAGAGGTATATTTCCAAACAAGACGTGCCCACTTAAGTCTCAAAGCTCGCACAAACTTGTCGAGGTCGATAATATCGAGCCCCCTTCTCCTTTTCCGTATAAACGCTTTTCTAATTAACCTTGAATTGTCATACATTATCCTTACCCACCCAAAGAAAAGCTCTCACAATCTTGTTGACGGTTTGCAAAGCGCCGAGAGGGATGACAAGCGGTGTGATGTGGAAAATATCTTGGGAGGTTCTCACTAATTTGATAAGGGTGTCCCTACCTGGAGCAGCGATGTTCCTCTCGAGCCAAGTAACAAGCTTGGAGCCCCTCTTGCTAATGAGAGCCTGCATGTCAACATTCTTTAGGTCTCTAGTTGTTAGAGCGGTATTTTATTTGGAAGTTCGAGCACTGTACCAGAAAGCTTTGCATGATGTCATCAACATCAGGATGCGGGCATTTAATGGGGACATGATTCTCTTGTGGACATTATTGACTTATCCCATGGCTTCACCGAAGGCATCGAAAATGCGAGCCAATCTCAAAAAATCCTCTTTGTAAGGCGCGATAAAAATCTCATCATCTTGTGCATAAAGGGAGGTGCCAGTCCAAGACCTCTTAGGCAATGAAGAGCTCCATTTTCGGTGGCCATGTCAAGATCTGCTATAAGGCGTCGATGGCGAGGTATAATACGAGTGCCAAAAGTGGGTCCCCTTGGAAGAGCCCCCTTCGAAGTGCAATGGGATCACCCGACAACCCATAAGCAACAACGAGAGGTGGCGGTGATAAGAAAAGACGTAAGCCGCATCTAGCTCAGAATCCACAACGTTGCGTAAGGTCAAGCAAGAAGTCCCATATTGCACGGAGTACATCTACTACACTTTTGGAAATTATTTACTTTTTCATAAAGGGTCCTGATAACTGATACGTCTCCAACGTATCTATAATTTCTGATGTTCCATGCTTGTTTTATGACAATACCTACATGTTTTGTTCACACTTTATATCATTTTGATGCGTTTTCCGGAACTAACCTATTGACGAGATGCCGAAGTGCCAGTTCCTGTTTTCTGATGTTTTTGGTTTCAGAAATCCTAGTAAAGAAATATTCTCGGAATCGGACGAAATCAACGCCCAGCACCTTAGAATTCCACGAAGCTTCCAGAACACCCGAGAGGAGCCAGAGGAGAGCCACAGGCCCACCACACAAGGTGGCGGCGCGGCCCAGGGGGGCGCCCCCCCTGTTGTCTGGCTGCCTCGTCAGCCCTCCGACTCCGCCTCTTCGCCTATTTAAAGGTCCCTGACCTAAATCTTCGATACGGAAAAGCCACGGTACGAGAAACCTTCCAGCGCCACCGCCATCGCGAAGCCAAGATCTGGGGGATAGGAGTCTCTGTTCCGGCACGCCGCCGGGACGGGGAAGTGCCCCCGGAAGGCTTCTCCATCGACACCACCGCCATCTTCACCGCCATCTCCATCAACGCTGCTGCTCCCATGATGAGGAGGGAGTAGTTCTCCCTCGAGGCTAAGGGCTGTACCGGTAGCTATGTGGTTAATCTCTCTCTGTACTCCAATACAATGATCTCATGAATTGCTTGCATGATTGAGATCCATATGATGAGCTTTGTATCACTACTAGTCTATGTGCTACTCATGTGATGTTATTAAAGTAGTCTATTCCTCCTGCATGGTGTAAAGGTGCCAGTGTGTGCATCATGTGGTTCTTGTCGTAGGCTATGATCATGATTCTTGTAGGTTATGGAGTTAATCATCATTATGATAGTATTGATGTGATCTATTCCTCCTTTCATAGCGTAATGTGGACAGTGTGTATGCTATGTTAGTTCTTGGTTTATTTTGCAAAGATCTATTATGCTCTAAGGTTACTTAAATATGAATGCTGAATGTTGTGGCGCTTGTTAACTCCGGCTTGAGGGAGCTCTTGTAGCCCTACACAACGAATGGTGTTTGTCATCCAACAAAAGAGTGTATGTAGTACATATGAGAAGAAGTTATTTATTATGTGATCAATGTTGAGAGTGTCCACTAGTGAAAGTATGATCCCTAGGCCTTGTTTCCAATACCGCAAACACCGCTTACTTATCGTTCGTTGCATGTTTACTCGCTGCCATATTTTATTCAGATTACTCGTTACCACTCATATACATCCATACTACTTGTATTTCACTATCTCTTCGCCGAACTAGTGCACCTATACATCCGACAAGTGTATTAGGTGTGTTGGGGACACAAGAGACTTCTTGTATCGTGATTGCGGTGGTTGCTTGAGAGGGATATCTTTGACCTCTTCCTCCCCGAGTTCGATAAACCTTGGGTGATCCACTTAAGGGAAAACTTGTTGCCGTTCTACAAACATCTGCTCTTGGAGGCCCAACACCGTCTACGGTGAAAAGAAGCGTGAGTAGACATCAAGCTATTTTCTCGGCGCCGTTGCTCGGGAGGAAAGGTAAAAGGCACTCATACTCCGGTCCCAGGTAACTAAGTTATTTTCTGTTGCCGTTGTAAGTGCTCGAAGCTATTTCCTTTAGATCCTGCAATTGCATCATTTGGTTTCTTGTTTACATTAGTTAGGCATAATGGAAAGTAACAATGAGCTTCTTATTCTATTTCCTGAGTTAAGACATGGATTGTTTGTTGCGAAAATTAAAAAACCTATGGAATCTTATTTGCATGCTAGTAGCAATGATATTAGTATGAACGCTTTGAACACCATTGTTGCTAATGATATGGAAAATTCTAAGCTTGGGGAAGCTGGTTTGGATGAGCATGACATTTTTAGTCCCCAAGCATTGAGGAGAAAATTTTCTTTGATGATACTTTGCCTCCTATTTATGATGATTATAATGATAGTGGTCTTTTGGTGCTGCCTACTATGGAGAGTAAATTTTATTATGATTATACTATGCCTCCTACACTTGATGAGAATAATAATGATAGCTACTTTGTTGAATTTGCTCCCACTACAACTAATAAAATTGATTATGCTTATGTGGAGAGTAATAATTTTATGCATGTGGCTCATGACAAGAATGCTTTATGTGATAGTTATATTGTTGAGTTTGTTCATGATGCTACTGAAAGTTATTATGAGAGAGGGAAACATGGTTATATGCATCTTAATAATATTAAGTTTCCCCTCTTTATGTTGAGAATCTTGAAATTGCGCTTGTGTTGCTTTTCTATGCTTGCCACTTTGTTCTTCATGAATTTATTTGTGTACAAGATTCCTTTTCATAGGAAGTGGGTTAGGCTTAAATGTGTTTTGAATTTGCTTCTTGATGTTCTCTTTTGCTTCAAATCTTATTTCTCGCGAGAGCATCATTAAAATTACTGAGCCCATCTTAACGGCTATAAAGAAAGAACTTCTTGGGAGATAACCCATGTGTTTCTTTTACTACTGTTTTGTTGAGTCTTGGAAGTTGTTTACTACTGTAGCAACCTCTCCTTATCATGTTTTTGTGCCAAGTAAAGTCTCTATGGTAAGGTTGATACTAGATTTGGATTACTGCGCAGAAACAGATTTGATGTCTGTCACGAATTCGCGCAGAACTCTCTGTAGAAGAGTCAAAAAAATCTGCAAATTTACGTGCGTGATCCTCAGATATGTACACAACTTTCATTAGTTTTGAGTTTTTCCGTTTGAGCAAGTTAAGTGCCCCTGCAAAATTCGTCTTTACGGACTGTTCTGTTTTGACAGATTCTGCCTTTTATTTCGCATTGCCGCTTTTGCTATGTTGAATGAGTTTCTTTGTTCCATTAACTTTCAGAAGCTTTGTGCAATGTCCAGAAGTGTTAAGAATGATTGTGTCACCTCTGAACATGTGAATTTTTATTATGCACTAACCCTCTAATGAGTTTGCTTGAAGTTTGGTGTGGAGGAAGTTTTCAAGAGTCAAGAGAAGAGGATGATATACTATGATCAAGAAGAGTGAAAGGTCTAAGCTTGGGGATGCCCCGGTGGTTCATCCCTGCATATTTCAAGAAGACTCAAGCATCTAAGCTTGGGGATGCCCAAGGCATCCCCTTCTTCATCGACAACTTATCAGGTCACTTCTAGTGAAACTATATTTTTATTCCATCACATCTTATGTACTTTAATTGGAGCGTCTGTGTGCTTTTATTTTTGTTTTGTTATTTTCATTCTCTGAATAAATTCATGCTCATGTGTGGGAGAGAGACACGCTCCGCTTTTTCATATGAACACTAGTGTTCTTCATTTTTTCTTTTAATGTTCGAGGGCGAAAGTTGATCGCTTCACTTGTTGCTATTTGGTTGGAATCAGAAAATGCTTCATATGGTCTTGAATAATTTCATACTTGGCAATTTTTTTGAGCTCTCATAGATCATGTTTAAGCTCTTGCATCATGTAGTTTAAATCTATTAGTGGAGAACTACCGTAGAGCTTGTTAAAATTTGGTTTGCATGATTGGTCTCTCTAAGTCTAGATATTTTCTGGTAAAGTGTCTAAACAACAAGGAAGACAGTGTAGAGTCTTATAATGCTTGCAATATGTTCTTGTGTAAGTTTTGCTGTACCTGTTCATACTTGTGTTTGCTTCAAACAACCTTGCTAGCCTAAGCCTTGTATTGAGAGGAAATGCTTCTCGTGCATCCAAACACCTTGAGCCAAAACCCATGCCATTTGTGTCCACCATATCTACCTACTATGTGGTATTTTTCTGCCATTCCAAAGTAAATTACTTGAGTGCTACCTTTAAAATTTCATTCCTTTATCTTTGCAATATATAGCTCATGGGACAAATAGCTTAAAAACTATTGTGGTGATGAATATGTAGTTATGTGTCTTAGTTCTTATAAGTTGCTTGTTGAGCGGTAACCATGTTTCCGGGGACGTCATCAACTTTTACCTTTGTTGGATATCATGTGAGATGCTATGCATGTTCGTCTTGTCTGAAGTAAGTGCGATTTCATGATCAAATGGTTTGAGTATGCATATGTTAGAGAAGAAGATTGGGCCGCTAACTAAAGCCATGTATCATGGTGGAAGTTTCAGTTTGGACATACAACCTCAATCTCTTATGAGAATATTATTTGTTATTGAATGCTTAAGCATTAAAATAGGACTCCATTATCTGTTGTCTATGTTGTCCCGGTATGGATGTCTAAGTTGAGAATAATCAAAAGCGAGAAATCCAATGCGTGCTTTCTCCTTAGACCTTTGTACAGGCGGCATAGAGGTACCCTTTGTGACACTTGGTTGAAACATATGTCATGCAATGATAATCCATGTTATCCGAGCTGATTAGGACAAGGTGCGAGCACTATTAGTACTCTATGCATGAGACTTGCAACTTGTAGGAAGTATTATGCATAGCACATATGAATTATTACTACCGTTGACAAAATTGTTTGTATGTTTTCAAAATAAAAGCTCTAGCACAAAAATAGTAATCCATGCTTCCCTCTGCGAAGGGCCAATCTTTTACTTTCTGTTGAGTCAGTTTACCTACTTCTTTCTATCTTAGAAGCAAACACTTGTGTTAACTGTGTTCATTGACACTACAAGAAAAGTTGCCATGGCCGACGAAGTTGAAGTCGCGCCGTGGTTGCTGGTGTACCATGGCCGACGATTTTGGTCCCTCCGTGGTGCATGTCAAAACTTTTTTTTTTCTCGCTTTTGAGGCCACCTAGCCCGACGAAAGCGGCCAAAACGTGGCGTATGGTGGCCCGGGACGTGGTGCATTCATGAAAAGTCTTTGCTTTATGATTCGATTGTTTACTCATGTCATTACCATTGTTTTGATCGCTGCATTCATTACATATGCTTACAATAGTATGATCAAGGTTATGATGGCATGTCACTCCGCAAATTATCTTTGTTATCGCTTACCTCGCCGGGACGAAAGCAGGAACTAAGCTTGGGGATGCTGATACGTCTCCGACGTATCGATAATTTCTTATGTTCCATGCCACATTATTGATGATATCTACATGTTTTATACACATTATATGTCATATTTATGCATTTTCCTAGGCACTAACCTATTAACGAGATGCCGAAGAGCCGCTTGTCTGTTTTCTAGCTGTTTTCGGTTTCAGAAATCCTACAAAGGAAATATTCTCGAATTGACGAAATCAACGCCCGAGGTCCTATTTTTGCACGAAGCTTCCTAAGACCGAGGTGGAAAGGAAGTGGGGCCACGAGGCGCCGCCACAACAGGGCGGCGCGGCCCAGTCCTGGCCGCGCGGCCCGGTGTGTGGGGCCTCGTGTGGCCCCCGCGCTGCCCTTCCGCCTACTTAAAGCCTTCGTCGCGAAACCCCCAGCATCGAGAGCCACGATACGGAAAACCTTACCGAGACGCCGCGCCGCCAATCCCATCTCTGGGATTCTGGAGATCGCCTCCGGCACCCTGCCGGAGAGGGGAATCATCTCCTGGAGGACTCTTCACCGCCATGATCGCCTCCTGGAGTGATGAGTGAGTAGTTCACCCTGGACTATGGGTCCATAGCAGTAGCTAGATGGTTGTCTTCTCCTCATGTGCTTCATTGTCTGGATCTTGTGAGCTGCCTAACATGATCAAGATCATCTATCCGTAATTCTATATGTTGTGTTTGTCGGGATCCGATGGATAGAGAATACTATGTTATGTTGATTATCAATCTATTACCTATGTGTTGTTTATGATCTTGCATGCTCTCCGTTATTAGTAGAGGCTCGGCCAAGTTTTTGCTCTTAACTCCAAGAGGGAGTATTTATGCTCGATAGTGGGTTCATGCCTCCATTAAATCTGGGACAAGGATGTAAAGTTCTAAGGTTGTGGATGTGCTGTGTGCCACTAGGGATAAAACATTGATGCTATGTCCGAGGATGTAGTTATTGATTACATTACGCACCATACTTAATGCAATTGTCTCGTTGTTTGCAACTTAATACCGGAAGGGGTTCGGATGATAACTCGAAGGTGGACTTTTAGGCATAGATGCATGCTGGATAGCGGTCTATGTACTTTGTCGTAATGCCCAATTAAATCTCACAATACTCATCGTATCATGTATGTGCATTGTTATGCCCTCTCTATTTGTCAATTGCCCGACTCGTAATTTGTTCACCCAACATGCTATTTATCTTATGGGAGAGACACCTCTAGTGAACTGTGGACCCCGGTCCATTCTTTTACATCGAATACAATCTACCGCAATACTTGTTTTACTCGTTTTCGCAAACAATCATCATCCACACTATACATCTAATCCTTTGTTACAAGAACCTCGGTGAGATTGACAACCTCACTCGTTTCGTTGGGGCAAAGTACTTTGGTTGTGTTGTGCAGTGTTCCACGTTGGCGCCGAAATCCCGGGTGTTGCGCCGCACTACATCCCGCCGCCATCAACCTTCAACGTGCTTCTTGGCTCCTCCTGGTTCGATAAACCTTGGTTTCTTTCTGAGGGAAAACTTGCTACTGTGCGCATCATACCTTCCTCTTGGGTTTCCCAACGGACGTGTGCTGTACACGCCATCAGGAAGCTCCCGTCTTGCGAGCAAGTGGCCAAGAGGATGGGACCCTCCGACGGCCACTGTGCGTTGTGTGGAGAGATTGAGGACTGTAATCACATCTTGTTCACCTGCCACATGGCGAGATTCATGTGGGCTGGAGTTAGGGAACTCCTCCATTGTGATTGGAACCCGATAGGGGCTAGGGACTTCATTGCACTTGCGCAGGGTTTGGCAGGCCCCCTTCGTAGATTAGTTTGGTTCACCTTTGCGACCCTCAGCTGGTCTCTCTGGAATATTAGGAATAAACTGACTATCGAAGGGAAGATGATCGGTAACCCGGCTGACGCTTTTTACCATATGCTTATTCACATGCAGTCATGGAGGGTTCTGGTCAGACGGAGGGACAGGGCGCTGGACGAGCTCAGGAGGCTACATGCGAGGGCTAGGGCTGCAGTTTAGTCTCTCATTCGACCCGCTTCAGGGCGTTGCATCGATCCTTCTCTTATGGTGTTTGCTAGGGGACGATGTACTTCTGTTCTCGGACCGGGTCGTGAGTGTGTGTTATGGTGTTTCCGACTTTATCGTGACTTTGTATGGTGATGGTAGCTTTATATATAAAGCTGGGCCAAGTGACCTTCTATTTAAAGGTTGTCGTTAGACGCTTGATCGAGTTCTTCCCAGCGCTAGCCGATGAGTACGTAGGTGGCGCCGTGTACCCTTGGCTGTAGGATAACGTTGCATAGAAAACAAAAATTTTCCTACCGCGAACACGAAATCCAAGCCAAGATGCAATCTAGAAGACGGTAGCAACGAGGGGATTATCGAGTCTCACCCTTGAAGAGATTCCAAAGCCTACAAGATGAGGCTCTTGTTGCTGCGGTAGATGTTCACTTGCCGCTTGCAAAAGCGCGTAGAAGATCTTGATCACGATCGGCTCCGGCGCCACGAACGGGCAAGCACCTCCGTACTCTGGCCACACGTTCGGTTGTTGATGAAGACGACGTCCACCTCCCCTGCCTAGCCGGGCAGCGAAGTAGTAGCTCCTCTTGAATCCGACAGCACGACGGCGTGGTGTCGGTGGCGGTGAAGAAGTCCGGCGGAGCTTCGCTAAGCTACGCGGGCAATATGGAGGAGAGGGGGCGGCTAGGGTTTGGGAGGGGTGGCCGGCCACTCTATGGGGGCGGCCAGCTTGTGGTCTTGGGGTGGCCGGCCCCTCCCTTGGCCCCTCATTATATAGGTGGATCCCAAGTGTTGGTGTCCAAGTCTTCGAATAAGACCCGAAACCAAAACCTTCCATAAGAGGGGGAAACCTAGCCCAACTAGGACTCCCACCCAAAGGTGGGATTTCCACCTCCCATGTAGGGTGGTCGGCTCCTATGGTGGAGTCCACTTGGGACTCCACCCCATCTAGGGCTGGTCGGCCATGGAGGTGGAGTCCCATGTGGACTCCACCTTCCTTGGTGGTTTCTTCCGGACTTTTCTAGAACCTTCTAGAACCTTCCATAGAACCTTCCGCGACATTTTATTTCACATAAAATGACATCCTATATATGAATCTTATTCTCCGGACCATTCCGGAACTCCTCGTGATGTCCGGATCTCATCCGAGACTCCGAACAAATATTCGAACTCCATTCCATATTCAAGTACTACCATTTCAACATCCAACTTTAAGTGTGTCACCCTACTGGCTCGTGAACTATGCGGACATGGTTGAGTACTCACTCCGACCAATAACCAATAGCGGGATCTCGGAGATCCATAATGGCTCCCACATATTCAACGATGACTTTAGTGATCAAATGAACCATTCACATATATTACCAATTCCCTTTGTCTCGCGATATTTTACTTGTCCGAGGTTTGATCTTCGGTATCACTCTATACCTTGTTCAACCTCGTCTCCTGACAAGTACTCTTTACTCGTACCGTGGTATGTGGTCTCTTATGAACTCATTCATATGCTTGCAAGACATTTAGACGACATTCCACCGAGAGGGCCCAGAGTATATCTATCCGTCATCGGGATGGACAAATCCCACCGTTGATCCATATGCCTCAACTCATACTTTCCGGATACTTAATCCCACCTTTATAGCCACCCATTTACGCAGTGGTGTTTGGTGTAATCAAAGTACCTTTCCGGTATAAGTGATTTACATGATCTCATGGTCATAAGGACTAGGTAACTATGTATCGAAAGCTTATAGCAAATAACTTAATGACGAGATCTTATGCTACGCTTAATTGGGTGTGTCCATTACATCATTCACACAATGACATAACCTTGTTATTAATAACATCCAATGTTCATGATTATGAAACTAATCATCCATTAATCAACAAGCTAGTTTAAGAGGCATACTAGGGACTTCTTGTTTGTCTACATATCACACATGTACTAATGTTTCAGTTAATACAATTCTAGCATGATATATAAACATTTATCATAAACATAAAGATATAAATAATAACCATTTTATTATTGCCTCTAGGGCATATCTCCTTCAGTCTCCCACTTGCACTAGAGTCAATAATCTAGATTACATTGTAATATACCTAACACCCATGGCATTCTGGTGTTGGTCATGCTTTGCCCTAGGGAGAGCTTTAGTCAACGGATCTGCTACATTCGGATCGATGTGTACTTTGCTAATCTTTACTTCTCCATCTTCGATGTACTCGCGAATCGAGTGGTAACGCAGCTTGATATGCTTCAGCCTCTTGTGTGACCTTGGCTCTTGTGCATTGGCGATGGCACCCATGTTATCACAAGTAAATGATTAATGGGTCCAATGCACTAGGAACCACACCGAGCTCTACAATGAACCTCTTCATCCATACCGCTTCCGATGAAGCCTCAAGCCGCTATGTACTCGATTCTCGTTGAAGACTTCGCCACCGTGCACTCGCTTCGAGCTTGCCCACTCATCGCACAGCACCATTCAATATAAACACGTACCCAGACTGTGACTTAGAGTCATCAGGATCAGTGTTCCAACTTGCATCGGTGTAACCGCTTACAACGAGCTCTTGGTCACCTCCATAACAAAGAAACATATCCTTAGTTCTTTTCAAGTACTTCAGGATATTCTTGACCGCTGTCCAGTGTTCCATTCCTCGGATCACTTTGATATCTCACTAGTCAAACTAACAAGCATGTGCTATATCCGGTCTAGTACATAGCATGGCATATATGATAGATCCTATCGCCGAGGCATAGGGGATGTTACTCATCCTTTCTCTTTCTTCCGCCGTAGCCGGTCCTTGAGTCTTACTCAATACCTTGCCCGGTAACATAGGTAAGAACCCTTTCTTACTTTCGTCCATTCTAAACTTCTTTAGAATCTTGTCCAGATATGTACTCTGTGATAGCCCTATTAGGCGTCTTGATCTATCTCTATAAATCTTGATGCCTAATATATATGATGATTCACCAAGGTCTTTCATTGAAAAACTATTATTCAAATAACCCTTAACACTGCTTAATAGTTCTATATCATTCCCGATCAATAATATGTCATCTACATATAATATCGGGAATGCTACAGAGCTCCCACTCACTTTCTTGTAAATACAGGCCTCTCCATGACACTGTATAAACCCGAAGTCTTTGATCACCTTATCAAAGCGTCGGTTCCAACTTCTTGATGCTTGCTTCAGTCCATAGATTGAACGCTGAAGTTTGCATACTTTGTCCGCATTTTTAGGATCGACAAAACCTTTGGGTTGTACCATATACAACTCTTCCTCAATGTCTCCATTAAGGAACGCCGTTTTGACATCCATCCGCCAAATCTCATAATCGAAAAATGCAGCTATTGCTAACAAAATCCTCACAGATTTTAGCTTCGCTACAGTGAGAAAGTCTCATCGTAGTCAACTCCTTGAATTTGTCTGAAACCCTTTGCGACAAGTCGAGCTTTATAGACAAGAATATTACCATCAGCATCTGTTTTTCTCTTGAAGATCCATTTATTCTCGACATGCCTTTCGGCTATCGTGTAAGTCTACCAAAGTCCATACTTTGTTATCATACATGGATCCCATTTCGGATTTCATGGCTTCTTGCCATTTGTTGGAATCTGGGCTCATCATCGCTTCTTCATACGTCGCAGGATCCTCATCATTGTTATCCACAATCATGACATTTAGACAAGGATCATACCAATCAGGAGTGGCACGTTCCCTTGTCGATCCGCGAGGTTCGTGAGTTTCCTCGCTCAAGTTTCATGATCATTATCATTAGCTTCCTCTCGCTGTCGTGTAGGCGGTACAGGTACAACTTCCAGATCGCGCTACTCCGATCAACGAGTATAGATTCATCAATCTCATCGAGTTCTACTTTTCTTCCAAATCACTTCTTTAGTGAGAAATTCTTTCTCAAGAAAGGTTCCGTTCTTAGCAACAAAGATTTTGCCTTCTGGATCCGTGATAGAAAGTGTACCCTATAGTTTCCTTAGGGTATCCTATGAAGACGCATTTCTCCGCTTTGGGTTCTGGCTTGTCCGGTTGTAACTTCTTTACATAGGCTTCGCAACCCCAAACTTTCAGAACGACAGCTTAGGTTTCTTATTAAACCATAATTCATACGGTGTCGTTTCTACGGATTTTGATGGTGCTCTATTTAAAGTGAATGCGGCTGTCTCTAATGCATAACTCCAAAATGATAACGGCAAATCAATAAGAGACATCATAGAACGAACCATATCTAAGAGAGTTCGATTACGACGTTCGGACACACCGTTACGTTGAGGTGTTCCCGGCGGTGTCAATTGTGAAAGTATTCCGCATTTCTTTAAATGCATGCCAAACTCATAACTCAGATATTCACCTCCACGATCAGATCGTAGAAATTTAATCTTCTTGTTACGTTGATTTTCTACTTCACTTTGAAATTCCTTAAACTTCTCGAAAGTTTCGGATTTATGTTTCATGAAATAGATATACCCATATCTACTCGGATCATCTCGTGAAGGTAAGAACATAACGATAACCACCGCGCGATGCTACGCTCATTGGTCCACACACATCGGTATGTATGATTTCCAATAAGTCAGTAGCTCGCTCCATCATACCGTAAAATGGAGTCTTTGTCATTTTTCCCATTAGACATGCTTCGCATCTATCAAGTGACTCAAAGTCAAGTGATTCAAGTAATCCATCGAGTATGGAGTTTCTTCATGCGTTTCACTCCAATATGACCAAGACGACATAGCCACATATAAGTAGAATTATCATTAAGTTTAATTCGCTTAGCATCAATGTTATGTATATGCGTATCACTACTATCGAGATCTAACAGAAATAAGCCATTCTTTTGTGGTGCTCGACCATAAAAGATATTATTCATAAAAATAGAACAACCATTATTCTCGGACTTGAATGAATAACCGTCTTGCATTAAACAAGATCCGGATATAATGTTCATGCTCAACGCAGGTACATAATAGCAATTATTTAGGCTTAAAACTAATCCCAAAAGTAGATGTAGAGGAAGTGTGCCGATCGCGATCACATTGACCTTGGATCCGTTTCCAACGCGCATCGTCACTTCATCTTTCAGCAGTTGTCGTTTATTCTTTAGTTCCTGTTTCGAGTTACAAATATGAGCAACCGAACCAAGTATCAAATACCCGTGTACTAGAACGAGAACCAGTGAAATGAACATCTATAACATGTATATCAGATATACCTTCTTTCTTCTTCTTGACAAGGCCGCTCTTCAGATCAGCCATATACTTGGAGCAATTACGCTTCCAGTGTCCCTTCTCCTTGCAGTAATAGCACTCAAGCATCGGGCTTAGGGCCGTTCTTAGGTTTCATAGGAGGCGTGGCAGCTTTCTTGCCACCCTTCTTGAATTTTCCCTTAGACTTGCCCTGTTTCTTGAAACTCGGTGGTCTTGTTGACCATCAACACTTGGTGCTCTTTCTTGATCTCAATCTCAAGCAGCTTTTAGCATGCCAAAGAGTTCGTGTAACTCCTTGTTCATGTTCTGCATATTGTAGTTCATCACAAAGTTCTTGTAACTTGGTGGCAGTGATTGAAGGACACGATTAATCCCCAGTCTGTTAGGAATAACTATTTCCAAGTCATTGAGTTTCTTCGCATGCCCGGTCATGGCGAGCATGTGCTCACTAACGGAGCTACCTTCTTCCATCATGCAGCTGAAAAATTGTTTCGATGCTTCATAGCATTCCACGGCCGCATGAGTTTCAAAAATAGTCTTTAACTCTTTCATCAACTCATGAGAATCGTGGTGCTCAAAACATTTTTGAAGATCGGATTCCAGACTGCATAGGATGGCACACTGAACTTGAGAGTACCGAGTTTTCCGAGTCGCGTAAACATTCTTTACTTCATCGGTTTCTGTTTCTGCTGGAGGGTCACCTAGCGGTGCATCAAGCACGTATTGCACATTTCTGCCAGAGAGGAAGATCCTCACATGATGGAACCAGTCGGTGAAGTTGCTACCGTTGCTCTTAAGTTTCTCTTTCTCTAGGAACTGATTAAAATTGATTGAGGACGCCATCTCTACAACATATATTTGCAATAGTTTAGACTAAGTTTATGACAAATTGAGTTCAAATTTTAATTCAACATAATTAAAAAATTAAGTGAACTCCCACTCAAAACAATATCCCTCGCATTGTCTTAGTGATCACACGAACCAAATCCACCGCACCTAAACCCGATCATCACGAGAAAAGGTGTGATTTCAATGGCGAACATTCAAAGTGTTCATCATATCAACCATATGATTCATGCTCTACCTTTCGGTATCACGTGTTCCGAGACCATGTCTGTACATGCTAGGCTCGTCAAGGCCACCTTAGTATCCGCATGTGCAAAAATGTCTTGCACCCGTTGTATGTACTTATTGAATCTATCACACCCGATCATCACGAGATGCTTCGAAACGACAAGACTTGATAACGGTGCTACTAAGGATGAACACTTTATTATCTTGAGATTTTAGTGAGGGATCATCTTATAATGCTACCGTCGCGATCTAAGCAAAATAAGATGCATAAAAGGATTAACATCACATGCAGTTCATATGTGATATGATATGGCCCTTTTGTCTTTGCGCCTTTGATCTTTATCTCCAAAGCACGGACATGATCTCCATCATCTTCGGGCATGATCTCCATCATCGTCGGCGTAGCGTCAAGGTCAATGGCGCCGTCTTCATGATTGTTCTCCATGTAGCAACTATTACAACTACTTTGAAATACTACTCAACATGAAATTTAAAGACAACCATAAGGCTCCCGCCGGTTGCCACAATACAATAATGATCATCTCATACATATTCATCATCACATTATGGCCATATCACATCACCAAACCCTGCAAAAACAAGTTAGACGTCTCTAATTTGGTTTGCATATTTTACGTGGTTTAGGGTTTTCGAGAGAGATCTAATCTACCTACGAACATGAATCACAACGTTGATACTAATGTTTTCAATAGAAGAGTAAATTGAATCTTCACTATAGTAGGAGAGACAGACACCCGCAAAGCCTCTTATGCAATACATGTTGCATGTCGAACGAGGAACAAGTCTCATGAACGCGGTCATGTAAAGTTAGTCCGAGCCGCTTCATCCCACTATGCCACAAAGATGCAAAGTACTCAAACTAAAGATAACAAGAGCATCAACGCCCACAAACCATTGTGTTCTACTCGTGCAACCATCTATGCATAGACACGGCTCTGATACCACTGTAGGATAACGTAGCATAGAAAACAAAAATTTTCCTACCGCGAACACGAAATCCAAGCCAAGATGCAATCTAGAAGACGGTAGCAACGAGGGATTATCGAGTCTCACCCTTGAAGAGATTCCAAAGCCTACAAGATGAGGCTCTTGTTGCTGCGGTAGATGTTCACTTGCCGCTTGCAAAAGCGCGTAGAAGATCTTGATCACGATCGGTTCCGGCGCCACGAACGGGCAGCACCTCCGTACTCGGTCACACGTTCGGTTGTTGATGAAGACGACGTCCACCTCCCCGTTCCAGCGGGCAGCGGAAGTAGTAGCTCCTCTTGAATCCGACCGCACGACGGCGTGGTGTCGGTGGCGGTGAAGAAGTCCGGCGGAGCTTCGCTAAGCTACGCGGGCAATATGGAGGAGAGGGGGCGGCTAGGGTTTGGGAGGGGTGGCCGGCCACTCTATGGGGGCGGCCAGCTTGTGGTCTTGGGGTGGCCGGCCCCTCCCTTGGCCCCTCATTATATAGGTGGATCCCAAGTGTTGGTGTCCAAGTCTTCGAATAAGACCCGAAACCAAAACCTTCCATAAGAGGGGGAAACCTAGCCCAACTAGGACTCCCACCCAAAGGTGGGATTTCCACCTCCCATGTGGGGGTGGCCGGCTCCCTATGGTGGAGTCCACTTGGGACTCCACCCCATCTAGGGCTGGCCGGCCATGGAGGTGGAGTCCTATGTGGACTCCACCTTCCTTGGTGGTTTCTTCCGGACTTTTCTAGAACCTTCTAGAACCTTCCATAGAACCTTCCGCGACATTTTATTTCACATAAAATGACATCCTATATATGAATCTTATTCTCCGGACCATTCCGGAACTCCTCGTGATGTCCGGGATCTCATCCGGGACTCCGAACAAATATTCGAACTCCATTCCATATTCAAGTACTACCATTTCAGCATCCAACTTTAAGTGTGTCACCCTACGGTTCGTGAACTATGCGGACATGGTTGAGTACTCATTCCGACCAATAACCAATAGCGGGATCTGGAGATCCATAATGGCTCCCACATATTCAACGATGACTTTAGTGATCGAATGAACCATTCACATATATTACCAATTCCCTTTGTCTCGCGATATTTTACTTGTCCGAGGTTTGATCTTCGGTATCACTCTATACCTTGTTCAACCTCGTCTCCCGACAAGTACTCTTTACTCGTACCGTGGTATGTGGTCTCTTATGAACTCATTCATATGCTTGCAAGACATTTAGACGACATTCCACCGAGAGGGCCCGGAGTATATCTATCCGTCATCGGGATGGACAAATCCCACCGTTGATCCATATGCCTCAACTCATACTTTCCGGATACTTAATCCCACCTTTATAGCCACCCATTTACGCAGTGGTGTTTGGTGTAATCAAAGTACCTTTCCGGTATAAGTGATTTACATGATCTCATGGTCATAAGGACTAGGTAACTATGTATCGAAAGCTTATAGCAAATAACTTAATGACGAGATCTTATGCTACGCTTAATTGGGTGTGTCCATTACATCATTCACACAATGACATAACCTTGTTATTAATAACATCCAATGTTCATGATTATGAAACTAATCATCCATTAATCAACAAGCTAGTTTAAGAGGCATACTAGGGACTTCTTGTTTGTCTACATATCACACATGTACTAATGTTTCGGTTAATACAATTCTAGCATGATATATAAACATTTATCATAAACATAAAGATATAAATAATAACCATTTTATTATTGCCTCTAGGGCATATCTCCTTCATTGGCGGCCGTAGTACTGGACACTCTTGGCGCTGCTCTTCTCCCGGGCTTCTTCTTGACCCCCTTGGCGCACCCGAACGCGGCGATGGCCACCACGACGACCATCGTGATGGCGAAGAGTACGATCAGGGCCGGGTTTCCCCGGAGTTCGTGGACGAATCCGGCGACGTGCGCGGTCTGGGGATCCTGCCTCACCATTGCTTGGACGTACGTGGTTTTCCTGCTCGATCTTGGTTACTTTTCGCTCGCAAATTATGAAGTACGTACGAACGAAGACGATGGATCCTGAGAACCAACCTGAGGTTAGGTGGTTAGGAGGATGGTTGTATCCCCAACTCACCAGAGTTTAAACCCCAGGGTTTGACATCTATGTGTCTCATAAAAGCGGAATATTCATTCAGTGGGAGGCGACGTTCCCGTCGACAGCGAGGCGTCTGTGGTGACTTCGTCAATTTCAAGATCCAATCCGCCGACTCAGTCTTCCGGAGGTGCTCATAGGAGTAGGGTGTGCGTGTGTACGTTCATAGGGGTGAGTGTATACGCGTGTATGTGAGCGTCTGCGTTTATACTGTGTTTCTCAAAAAAAAAAAAAAAAAAAGACGACGGATCCTACCTGTGTACGTGCATACTTGTAGTAGCAGAAGTGGAACCCGAGTAGGCAAGGGGTTCACGAAAACGTGCACAGCAGCACAGATGGAATAATCCAGTTCGACGTCGGAAAGGTCTCGTTTCGCCCTCTGTCGTTGAGCACGACCTGATCCGCACCACGCTGTCCAGTTTACTGCTACGTCTAGCCCAGCTATCTCCCAGATGAGTCCCTGGAACAGTCATAATCTACCACGTTCACGGGAAGCTGAATTCGGTCGGCGCCTGCTCGCGCCGTTGCTCATCTGATACTCGAAAACCATGCACATTCGGAAAGCCAAAGCGCGCCATGCTGACTTAACAATATAATCACGTAACAAGTGCAGATTTATACAGATTAACATGTACAGTACGGGTATATCAAACTAAACTGCTAAAGAGGTATAATCTATGCACAGTTCTGAAACTTCAACTGCATAATTAACCCGGTTACCCCTGCCCTGCGTCACACAAACCCAAGCCAATCAACAGGATGGATTGGTCGACCACGTCAATCGCCACAACCGCCGCAGCCACCGCCGCACCCGCCGCCGCACCCGCCTCCATCACCGTCGCCCCCGCCGCACCCGCCGCCACTCAGCGCCTCGCCGACGATCACTCCGGTGGCCAGACCTGCCGCGCCGCCGAGAGCGAGCCCCGCGCCAGCGCCGAGGTCGCTGCGCCCCTGCTTCTGCTGCTGCGGCATGTAGCCGTACGCGCCGGCGGGAGGAGGCGGCGGATGGCCCTTGCCGTAGTAATAAACGCCGTTGTTGTCCTGCCGGCGCGGCTTCTTGGCTCCTTGGCGCAGCCGAAGGCGGCCACGGCCGCCACCGCCACCGTCGCGACGAGCGCGAGGAGCACTAGCGCGGCCGGACTACCGACCAAGTCATCGACCGCCGTGGCGTGGTGGACGCCTAGGGCGCCTAGCCTCACCATTCCCCTGGAACACGGAGCAAGAAGAGGGTCGAGCAGGGCCGGTCCATACTTCTACGGGGCCCTGGTGCAAAGCGGTAACAAAGGGCCCTTCATCACACACAAACAATCAAACACTCTCGATTGGAAAATAAAGCAATATTTAGTACATAGCATAGATCACGATCTTTTAAATTTAGAACTGACACTACATGACATATATTTGTCACGATCAAGCGAACTAATAATTATTGTAAGAAATCATAATGAATCCACAAAATATCATTTTCTAGAATACATATCACCAAACAAGTAGTACAAGCTGCATAAAAGTGGTCAAGACAGGGAAATGAAGCACCTGGCTTGATTTGGATGAAGGACACACAGTTCTGTAGCATAAAAAAGAAGACAACACCCACATGACCTGAATGATTTTCCTCTTTCTCTTCAGTAGGAAGCACTCTCTCAAATCCAATCAAGACCTTTAAAAAGGCAAAATGGAAATCAAGTATTCAACTTGTTTTTTTCCTTTTCCTAGGAAAATCTTGACTTGTTGGGATGAAAAAAGAGAAAAGAGAGATGATCTATTCGACAGTTGATTGAGGTGGAATGGAAATGACGAAAACAGAGCTTGACATCGCCGTAAACTCAAACGGCTATTTGATTTGGAAGAAATTATATTGTTGACATTGAAGTCTTGAAGGACATGTGTTTGGGAAACGATGAAGTTGTACCACTGGCCTCCATTAATAACAGTGACATTGGAAAGCACATCAGCGACAACACCATCCTAGAAATTAATGCATGGAGGAGATGAATCGTTGATTACCAGAGCAAACACGAGAGAAGTGCAATGATTGTATTTTGCTTTAAGGCAACCGGGGCCAATTGTTGATTTCTTTGTGTGTTTCTCCCGTGAATGGTGATCTGGTTGGGCGTTTTTATTTAGAGGCCCAAAACCAGAATTTACAAATGACACTATAGAACTACCTCCACCAGATTTGGGGCCCCTGACTCGTGGGGGCCCAGTGCGGTCGCACTGTTTGCCCGGCCTATGGGCCGGCCCTAGGTCGAGGAGAATGCAATCGTTGGAGAAGCTTGCGAGGTGGGGGAGGATTTGTAGCGATCCAAATTCAGAAGTCCACTCTCCTGGAATCTGTCTACATTACGCGTAGAGACTCCAGACCGCGAGAAATTTCCCTGCAGGGGTTGACCTCTCGCTTTCGCTTGCAATTGTATTCCAACAGAGACGAAATTTCAGAGAAAACTCAACCACACTACACTAAAAAACACGAAAGACCTAGCCTCCCGGGCCGTCGCCACCTACTGTTACACACGGTGCTATTGCTGCTACACCAGCCCAGCACAAGAGCAGGTCTAGGAAGGAAGGAGGGCCTGCAAACCTAATCCAAGATATTATGGAGACAATAGCCAGCTGGACAAAGGGAACTCGAGGGATTTGAGGTCAAGGAGTGTTTATTTTCGTGCGGGGCTGGACGGACGGGGAATAGAACGAAAGAAACATTATTTGACTTGCCGGTGACAGATGCTGTAATATTCACGAAATTTGGGAGCAAGAAAAAATGGATGAATAAGAAATCTTATTTTCTTTATTATTAGGTATAGATAAGGAATCCACACACAAAATATAGCATGCTACCTGATCGGCTCATGCTGGGGGCTTCTCCTACTCTCCGCTCTGTGCGGCCTCTATCCGGAGCGCCGCCTGAAGAGATTGCCTCATGGGCTGCATTGGTGCGCCCCATTTACATCATGTTTGATCGTTCCCTTATCTATTTTGATCTTCTAGGTTTTTTTTGTTCTGTTTTTGTTCTATTCAGATTTAAAAACTATTCAAATTTTGAAAAAGTTCAAACTTAGAAAATGTTTAAACTCTAAAAAAAATTCAAAGAAAAATGTTGGAATTCAAAAATGTTGAAATTTTAAAAATGTTCAAATTGAAAAGTTCACATTAAAAATGTTGAAATTTGAAAATTGTTCAAATTTGAAAATTATTCAAATTAGAAATTGTTGAGATTTAGAATTTCAGAATCAAATAAATTAAAATTTAAAAAATTCAAATATGTAAACTGTTTAAATTCGAAAAAATCGTGTATTAAAATTTTTCAAAAGAACCAGAAATCATCGAAACCGAAGAAAACCAGCTAAAAATCGAGAAACCCATCAAAAACTGGGAAAAAACAAAAAAAAAAAAAACTAGAAACACGAAAATCCTCCTCCCGCTACTCGGCCGAGCCAAGTGGGGCGTCGCTTCAGGTGGCCTCGACCATCGGGCACGCGTTAGGCGGTGAATAGGTTTGGCCCGTAAGGGGGGAGGCGTGATACGTCTCCGACGTATCGATAATTTCTTATGTTCCATGCCACATTATTGATGTTATCTACATGTTTTATGCACACTTTATGTCATATTCGTGCATTTTCTGGAACTAACCTATTAACAAGATGCCGAAGTGCCAGTTGCTGTTTTCTGCTGTTTTTGGTTTCAGAAATCCTAGTAACGAAATATTCTCGGAATTGGACGAAATCAACGCACAGGGTCCTATTTTGCCACGAAGCTTCCAGAAGACCGAAGAGTCAACGAAGTGGGGCCACAGGGTGGCCAAACCCTAGGGCGGCGCGGCCTGGCCCCTAGCCGCGCCGGCCTATGGTGTGGGGCCCCTGTGCCCCCTCCTGACTTGCCCTTCCGCCTACTTAAAGCCTCCGTGACGAAACCCCCAGTACCGAGAGCCACGATACGGAAAACCTTACTGAGACGCCGCCACCGCCGATCCCATCTCGGGGGATCCAGGAGATCGCCTCCGGCACCCTGCCGGAGAGGGGATTCATCTCCCGGAGGACTCTACGCCACCATGGTCGCCTCCGGTGTGATGTGTGAGTAGTCTACCCCTGGACTATGGGTCTATAGCAGTAGCTAGATGGTTGTCTTCTCCCCATTGTGCTATCATTGTCGGATCTTGTGAGCTGCCTAACATGATCAAGATCATCTATCTGTAATTCTATATGTTGCGTTTGTTGGGATCCGATGAATAGAGAATACTTGTTATGTTGATTATCAAAGTTATATCTATGTGTTGTTTATGATCTTGTATGCTCTCCGTTATTAGTAGATGCTTTGGCCAAGTTGATGCTAGTAACTCCAAGAGGGAGTATTTATGCTCGATAGTGGGTTCATGCCTCCGTGAATCTGGAGGAGTGACAAGAACCACTAAGGTTATGGATGTGCTGTTGCCACTAGGGATAAAACATTGATGCTATGTCTAAGGATGTAGTTATTGATTACATTACGCGCAATACTTAATGCAATTGTCTGTTGTTAGCAACTTAATACCGGAGGGGTTCGGATGATAACTCGAAGGTGGACTTTTTAGGCATAGATGCGGTTGGATGGCGGTCTATGTACTTTGTCGTAATGCCCAATTAAATCTGACTATACTCATCATGATATGTATGTGCATGGTCATGCTCTCTTTATTTGTCAATTGCCCAATCTGTAATTTGTTCACCCAACATGCTTGTTTGTCTTATGGGAGAGACACCTCTAGTGAACTGTGGACCCCGGTCCAATTCTCTTTATCGAAATACAATCTCATCGCAATACTTGTTTTACTCGTTTTCTGCAAACAATCATCTTCCACACAATACGGTTAATCCTTTGTTACAGCAAGCCGGTGAGATTGACAACCTCACTCGTTTCGTTGGGGCAAAGTACTTTGGTTGTGTTGTGCGAGTTCCACGTTGGCGCCGGAATCCCCGGTGTTGCGCCGCACTACATCCCGCCGCCATCAACCTTCAACGTGCTTCTTGGCTCCTCCTGGTTCGATAAACCTTGGTTTCTTTCTGAGGGAAAACTTGCTGCTGTGCGCATCATACCTTCCTCTTGGGGTTCCCAACGAACGTGTGAGTTACACGCCATAAAGCTCTTTTTCTGGCGCCGTTGCCGGGGAGATCAAGACACGCTGCAAGGGGAGTCTCCACTTCTCAATCTCTTTACTTTGTTTTTGTCTTGCTTTATTTTATTTACTACTTTGTTTGCTGCACTAAATCAAAATACAAAAAAATTAGTTGCTAGTTTTACTTTATTTACTATCTTGTTTGCTATATCAAAAACACAAAAAAATTAGTTACTTGCATTTACTTTATCTAGTTTATTTTAGTTACTGTTGCTAAAATGGCCAACCCTGAAAATACTAAGTTGTGTGACTTCACAACCACAAATAATAATGATTTCTTATGCACACCTATTGCTCCACCGCTACTACAGTAGAATTCTTTGAAATTAAACCTGCTTTCATTGAATCTTGTTATGCGAGAGCAATTTTCTCGGTGTTAGTTCCGATGATGCTACTGCCCATCTTAATAATTTTGTTGAACTATGTGAAATGCAAAAATATAAAGATGTAGATGGTGACATTATAAAATTAAAATTGTTCCCTTTCTCATTAAGAGGAAGAGCTAAAGATTGGTTGTTATCTCTGCCTAAGAATAGTATTGATTCATGGACTAAATGCAAGGATGCTTTTATTGGTAGATATTATCCCCCTGCTAAAATTATATCTTTGAGGAGTAGCATAATGAATTTTAAACAATTAGATACTGAACATGTTGCTCAAGCCTGGGAAAGAATGAAATCTCTGGTTAAAAATTGCCCAACCCATGGATCGACTACTTGGATGATCATCCAAACCTTCTATGCAGGACTAAATTTTTCTTCACGGAATTTATTGGATTCAGCTGCTGGAGGTACCTTTATGTCCATCACTCTTGGTGAAGCAACAAAGCTTCTTGATAATATGATGATCAACTACTCTGAATGGCACACGGAAAGAGCTCCACAAGGTAAGAAGGTAAATTCTGTCGAAGAAACCTCTTCCTTGAGTGATAAGATTGATGCTATTATGTCTATGCTTGTGAATGATAGGACTAATATTGATCCTAGTAATGTTCCATTAGCTTCATTGGTTGCACAAGAAGAACATGTTGATGTGAACTTCATTAAAAATAGTAATTTCAACAACAATGCTTACCGGAACAATTCTAGTAACAACTATAGGCCATATCCTTATAATAATGGCAACGGCTATGGTAATTCTAATGGGAATTCTTACAACAATAATAGGAGTTCACCCCTGGACTTGAAGCCATGCTTAAAGAATTTATTAGTACACAAACTGCTTTTAACAAATCTGTTGAAGAAAAGCTTGGGAAAATTGATATACTTGCTTCTAAAGTCGATAGTCTTGCTGTTGATGTTGATTTTTTGAAATCGAAAGTTATGCCTAATGAGAATCATCATAATAAAATTTTTACTACAGCAAATGCCATTCAAGTTAGAATTAATGAGAATATAAGATTAATGGCTGAACTGCGTGCTAGGTGGGATAGAGAAGAAAATGAAAAACTAGCTAAAGAGAAGAATGTAGCTAAAGTTTGGACTATTACCACCACTAGTAATGCTAATGCTACACATGTTGCTGCACCTCCTACTATTGATAATAAAAGAATTGGTGTTAGCAATGTTTCCACTTCTAACGCAAAGCGAGAAACCGCTGAAACTGCTAAAACTGCTGAAACTGCTTGTGATAAAGCTGCTGAAATTTTTTTCCAACATTGGGGATGATGATCCCATTGCTTTAGATTATAATGGTTTGAATTTTGATAATTGCCACATCTCTGAAGTTATAAAGTTCTTACAAAAACTTGCTAAAAGTCCTAATGCTAGTGCTATAAATTTGGCTTTCACACATCATATTACAAATGCTCTCATAAAAGCTAGAGAAGAGAAACTAGAGCGCGAAGCCTCTATTCCTAAAAAGCTAGAGGATGGTTGGGAGCCCATCATTAAGATGAAGGTTAAAGATTTTGATTGTAATGCTTTATGTGATCTTGGTGCAAGTATTTCGTTATGCCTAAGAAAATTTATAATATGCTTGACTTGCCACCGCTGAAAAATTATTATTTGGATGTTAATCTTGCTGATCATTCTACAAAGAAACCTTTGGGGAAAGTTGATAATGTTCGCATTACCATTAACAATAACCTTGTTCCCGTTGATTTTGTTGTCTTGGATATTGAATGCAATGCATCTTGTCCCATTATATTGGGAAGACCTTTTCTTCGAACTGTTGGTGCTACTATTGATATGAAGGAAGGTAATATTAAATATCAATTTCCTCTCAAGAAAGGTATGGAACACTTCCCTACAAAGAGAATGAAGGTACCTTTTGATTCTATTATGAGAACCAATTATGATGTTGACACTTCGTCTCTCGATAATACTTGATACACACTTTCTGCGCCTAGCTGAAAGGCGTTAAAGAAAAGCGCTTATGGGAGACAACCCATGTTTTTACCTACAGTACTTTGTTTTTATTTTGTGTCTTGGAAGTTGTTTACTACTGTAGCAACCTCTCCTTATCTTAGTTTAGTGTTTTGTTGTGCCAAGTTAAGCCGTTGATAGAAAAGTAAGTACTAGATTTGGATTACTGCGCAGTTTCAGATTTCTTTGCTGTCACGAATCTGGGCAAAATTCTCTGTAGGTAACTCAGAAAATTATTCCAATTTACATGAGTGATCCTCAGATATGTACGCAACTTTCATTCAATTTGAGAATTTTCATTTGAGCAAGTCTGGTGCCATTTTAAAATTCGTCAATACGAACTGTTCTGTTTTGACAGATTCTGCCTTTTATTTCGCATTGCCTCTTTTGCTATGTTGGATGAATTTCTTTGATCCACCAATGTCCAGTAGCATTATGCAATGTCCAGAAGTGTTAAGAATGATTGTGTCACCTCTGAATATGTTAATTTTTATTATGCACTAACCCTCTAATAAGTTGTTTCGAGTTTGGTGTGGAGGAAGTTTTCAAGGATCAAGAGAGGAGTATGATGCAACATGATCAAGGAGAGTGAAAGCTCTAAGCTTGGGGATGCCCCGGTGGTTCACCCCTGCATATACTAAGAAGTCCGGCTGCGCATTCGGTTAAATCGGTTAAATCGGTTCGGTTTATACGAGTTTTCGGTAAATACGATTTCAATACTTCGGTAAATACGGTTTTGTACGAGAATACGATTCGGTTTCGGTAATAACCAATAACATCCGGTTCGGTTTCGGTAATAACCAAATTAACCAAAGTTGACGCGAATTTTTGAATAGTAGACAACTTTTGGCATGTATTTTTCTATGGTGCATTCGGTCAAGTGAAAATTTTGGCATAACCTTTTTGCTTCATGGCAAAATATAACAGGAGAGATATATATCATATATTCACGAGATATTGTGCAAACTCATAAATTCACAAGAGGAACAAGTAACAAGCAATGAACCAAAAGCATACAGCCATACACCAAAAGCATACAGCCATACAGTATCACATCGAGTACATCATAGATTCATAGATCAGTAGTTCGAGTACATAGAAAATAGCACTATAGCAGATTAGCGACTACGACCTACAGCTAGCAAAGCATACAGGCATACAGGATACATCCATACACCGATACACCATGTCGCTGCTAGCAAAGCAATGAACCAAAAGCATATAACCATGCAAACGACTCAGCTTTTAAGCTGCTGCCACTGCTTGACTCTTGGACCCAATAATTCGCCTTTGAATCAGCGAGTGCAGCTGGGTAGATAACTAGATATGGCCACCTAGACCATGGTCCATGGGGCAAACTTAAACAGGCAGCAATTCTCAAACAAGCAATTCTGAAATTCTCAAACAGACAACTACAAACGAGCAGATTAGCGGCTATAGGCTACAGCTAGCAATACACCATGGTCTTGGATTTTCGCCAACAGTTACTCCACGTCTCCACACATGAGGATCAGTCAAGAGGTATTATCTCATCATCATCCACTTGGAGGCCTCCAAAATCTACATTATAACACCAGGAATAGAATTAGTATGGAATGTTGTATAATCCATAAACAATAGAAATGCACACCGTTTTTACCTTCCTCTAGCTTGGTCAACTCAGCAAGATCAGCCTCAATATTGATACGCTTACGGCGCAACCAGTCTTGTGTACATATCAAGGCTTGTAGTGTCATCGGGGTCAAAGAGCTTCTAAAGTCATCTAGAATACGACCACTAGTACCGAAAGCTGATTCGAAGCAACGATCGAGATGGGGATTGCTAGTATGTCACGTGCCGCTTTGAAAGGACGGGAAAACGAGCAGAGTTGCACTTCCACCAACAGAGAACATCAAATTCAGGAGATTGCTCTTCTGGATCCTCGGATAGGTACTTGTCCAATTCAATTTTGCTATTTGCACCATCCACATTATTAAGTCGCATTCTCTTGTTGTATCGTTCTCTCATAAGAGAATTCTCACGAGCATTGTGAGTAATTTCAGACTGTGATACAAATTCGGTAGAAGGAGCACCATACAATTGTTTGTATTCTACAAACAGAGATACAAATTCTGTGTGTGTCGCAGTCAATATTGAGTTACCTTTAGTACTGCCATATGTGTCCTCAAGTAGGTCCTTGAAGAAATGAGATTCCTTGGTCCTTGCATAAATAATGAAAAAAGAGAAGTTAGGATCAAGGATGGCAGCAAAGAATATATAATCAGCCAGACAATTAAAGATAACAATAGCCATATATTGACAAAGATGGCAGCAATTTAATACCTAGGATCAAGGATGGCAGACAATGAATATATATTTGTTCATCTTCTCCGGATCACCCCAATACTTATCATACTTATCCTTCATCTTGATAGCCATGGTTTTAAAGATTTCATCATCACCACAAATCACATGTTCACTCCATTCACCCAACAAATAGCTAACAGCAGCAATCTCTTCAAAGAAAGTGTTGGAAGTGATATACTTGGTGCCAGAAACCTTATTGGTGAGGTCATAGAAGTATTTGAGGAACTTCTTAAACTCACGGATATATACCCAATCACCATGAGTTGGAGCACCGCGTTCAGCAGGAAACTTATCTCGAACCCATTTTTGCTAGCTCACTCTTGAAGTTAGGATCATCAAGTGCATACTGACAAAAAGCTCTCTCAAACTTCTGACCGCTATTTAACATCAGATACGTGGAGTTCCATCTAGTGCAGCAATCAATATGAAGCAAACCTTTACTCTCTATCTTGCTTTTTACCACACACTTTTTAAATAAAGTCATCCTAGTTGGAGAGCTTCTCACGTATTTGATAGCATTTCGAACTACGTTAACTCGGATGGCACATTATCTTTAGCCCATCTCCAACCACAAGATTAAGAATATGAGCCACACACCTCATGTGAAGGTGTTTAGCCTTTGCCATAGTACAGCCCCTATTTGTCAAAGAACTCTTCATGTAATTTAAGCAAGTATCATTGGAAGAAGCATTATCTACGGTAATAGTGCACACTTTATCAATGCCCCACTCCATTAGTAGTTTATCTAATGATTTCCCAATTTCCTCCCCTTTGTGCCCATCTACCAACACAAAGCTAAGTATTTTTTTATGAAGATTCCACTCAGGGGTGATGTAATGTGCAGTAAGAACCATGTATCCTTGAGCCTTTGATGATGTCCAACAATCGGTTGTGAGGCAAACAGTTTGACGGGAATCGATGAAATATTTTTTGAGCTTAGCTTTCTCAGATTTGTAAAGAGCCATAACATCTCTATACATAGTTGTTCTAGATGGAACAATGAACCTAGGACAAGCTTTGGACATGAAGAACCTAAAACCTTCTTTTCTCGAAAATATGAATGGCAGCTCATCGACTACTATCATGCGAGCAAATGCTTCCCTAATTTCTTTCTCATTGTATTGCCAAGTACCTCCTGAAGGAATAGAATTACCATCAGCACTAGGTTGGTACATAAGCTCTGTTTGATGGCCACCAAGCTTGCTAGGATTCTTCTTGCAAGATTTCATATGGTTTATGAGGGAAGAAGTACTGCGGAAAACAGACAAGATCAAGAAGACAACATATTAGAAGAAACTAGCTTTCCTGTAGTGCTGCATAGAATTATGGTCACATTCGTTAAAAAAAATCACAACAGGCCCAATCATATAAGTGTAAATCAGTATCTTCTTTGTGAAGCTACAACCTGTACCTCCCGAAGGAATAGAATTACCCGCACTTGAAGATTTGCAGCCCAGATTTGAACCGCAATAGTTACAAACGGCACGATTTGGATCATTTTCATGGACAGTGAAGTGCTGCCATATCTTGCTACGTTTGTTCATTTGTTTCTTGACACCGCTGATCGGGGTCGAATTTGTAGGACCAGATCCAATGCCGGTACCACCTGCCGGAGCCATCACCTTCAACACCAAGATCAAATTCCAAGTGTGCCATGCTATGACTCTCGGTCTCGGACATCTAAATCAAGACACGAAATTTCTCTCATAATACGATACATGACATGACAATCTCTGAAATCTCTAAAGAATAGGAGTGCTAACTGCTAAGAAAATAAGAACTTAGTACTGAGGTGCGGACTGCGGAGTGGTTTCCTGAGGCGGTGTCGCGTTGACGCCGGTTGAGGCTTGAGCAGTGAGCCGTGACCGGGGTCCGTGGGGATGGTGGAGCCGTCGAGCCGTGGCCGTGGCGGAGGAGATGGTGGAGGCGTCGAGCCGTGGCCGTGGCGGAACCGTGCGGAGCCGTCGCCGTGGCCCGTCCGCCCGTGGCCCGTGGGGATGGTGGAGACCGGAGAGTGGAGAGGATGGGGACGGCCGGACGGGAGGGGACGGGGGGTCGCCGGACGGGAGGGGACGGGGGATCCGGCGGAGGCTTGCAGCAGTCGATGAGGGCGTCGCCGGTCGGCCCGCCGCCAGCAGATTAGGGTTCAGCGCCCTCTGCTCGCCTCTGGTCAGGTCGTGCGGGATTGGGGGGCCAGGCGAGACGAGGAGACGAGACGAAGACTGGAAGAGCGACTAGCTGGGCCTGCCGGATGGCCATCTCCACGTCTGGGCCTGGGCATCTCGGTTAATTTCGGTTAAAACCGCGGTTTTTCGGTTTAAAACCGAAAAAACCGAGGGTTAAATGGTTAGTGATTCTGCTAACTGTAATCTTAACTATAAACTGATAAAACCGAATTTTTCGGTGCAGTTAGGTTTTTTCGGCTTCGGTTTTCGGTTTCGGTTCGGTTATGCCCGGCCGGACTAAGAAGACTCAAGCGTCTAAGCTTGGGGATGCCCAAGGCATCCCCTTCTTCATCGACAACATTATCAGGTTCCTCCCTTGAAACTATATTTTTATTCCATCACATCTTATGTGCTTTGCTTGGAGCGTCGGTTTGTTTTTGTTTTTTTTGTTTTGTTTGAATAAAATGGATCCTAGCATTCACTTTATGGGAGAGAGACACGCTCCGCTGTAGCATATGGACAAGTATGTCCTTGGTTTCTACTCATAGTATTCATGGCGAAGTTTCTCCTTCGTTAAATTGTTATATGGTTGGAATTGGAAAATGATACATGTAGTAATTGCTATAAATATCTTGGGTAATGTGATACTTGGCAATTGTTGTGCTCATGTTTAAGCTCTTGCATCATATGCTTTGCACCCATTAATGAAGAAATACATAGATCATGCTAAAATTTGGTTTGCATGTTTGGTCTCTCTAAAGTCTAGATAATTTCTAGTATTGAGTTTGAACAACAAGGAAGACGATGTAGATTCTTATAATGTTTACAATATGTCTTTTATGTGAGTTTTGCTGCACCGGTTCATCCTTGTGTTTGTTTCAAATAAACCTTGCTAGCCTAAACCTTGTATCGAGAGGGAATACTTCTCATGCATCCAAAATACTTGAGCCAACCACTATGCCATTTGTGTCCACCATACCTACCTACTACATGGTATTTTCCGCCATTCCAAAGTAAATTGCTTGAGTGCTACCTTTAAAATTCCATCATCCACCTTTACAATATATAGCTCATGGGATAAATAGCTTAAAAACTATTGTGGTATTGAATATGTAATTATGCACTTTATCTCTTATTAAGTTGCTTGTTGTGCGATAACCATGTTCACCTGGGGACGCCATCAACTACTCTTTGTTGAATTTCATGTGAGTTGCTATGCATGTTCGTCTTGTCTGAAGTAAGAGCGATCTACCACCTTATGGTTAAGCATGCATATTGTTAGAGAAGAACATTGGGCCGCTAACTAAAGCCATGATCCATGGTGGAAGTTTCAGTTTTGGACATATATCCTCAATCTCATATGAGAAAATTATTAATTGTTGTTACATGCTTATGCATAAAAGAGGAGTCCATTATCTGTTGTCTATGTTGTCCCAGTATGGATGTCTAAGTTGAGAATAATCAATAGCGAGAAATCCAAAATGCGAGCTTTCTCCTTAGACCTTTGTACAGAGCGGCATAGAGGTACCCCTTTGTGACACTTGGTTAAAACATGTGCATTGTGATGATCCGGTAGTCCAAGCTAATTAGGACAAGGTGCGGGCACTATTAGTACACTATGCATGAGGCTTGCAACTTGTAAGATATAATTTACATGATACATATGCTTTATTACTACCGTTGACAAAATTGTTTCATGTTTTCAAAATCAAAGCTCTAGCACAAATATAGCAATCGATGCTTTTCCTCTATGGAGGACCATTCTTTTACTTTCAATGTTGAGTCAGTTCACCTATTTCTCTCCACCTCAAGAAGCAAACACTTGTGTGAACTGTGCATTGATTCCTACATATTTGCATATTGCACTTATTATATTACTCTATGTTGACAATATCCATGAGATATACATGTTACAAGTTGAAAGCAACCGCTGAAACTTAATCTTCTTTTGTGTTGCTTCAATGACCTTACTTTGAATTATTGCTTTATGAGTTAACTCTTATGCAAGACTTATTGATGCTTGTCTTGAAGTGCTATTCATGAAAAGTCTTTGCTATATGATTCACTTGTTTACTCATGTCATATACATTGTTTTGATCGCTGCATTCACTACATATGCTTTACAAATAGTATGATCAAGATTATGATGGCATGTCACTCTAGAAATTATCTCGTGTTATCGTTTTACTCCGCTCGGACGAGCAGTAACTAAGCTTGGGGATGCTGATACGTCTCCGACGTATCGATAATTTCTTATGTTCCATGCCACATTATTGATGGTATCTACATGTTTTATGCACACTTTATGTCATATTCGTGCATTTTCCGGAACTAACCTATTAACAAGATGCCGAAGTGCCGCTTGTCGTTTTCTCGCTGTTTTTGGTTTCGAAATCCTAGTAACGAAATATTCTCGGAATTGGACGAAATCAACGCCCAGGGTCCTATTTTGCCACGAAGCTTCCGAAGACCGAAGAGTCAACGAAGTGGGGCCACGGGGTGGCCAAACCCTAGGCGGCGCGGCTCGGCCCCCGGCCGCGCCGGCCTATGGTGTGGGGCCCCGTGCCCCTCCCTGACTTGCCCTTCCGCCTACTTAAAGCCTCGGTGACGAAACCCCCAGCACCGAGAGCCACGATACGGAAAACCTTACCGAGACGCCGCCACCGCCGATCCCATCTCGGGGGATCCAGGAGATCGCCTCCGCAACCTCGCCGGAGAGGGGATTCATCTCCCGGAGGACTCTACGCCACCATGGTCGCCTCCGGTGTGATGTGTGAGTAGTCTACCCCTGGACTATGGGTCCATAGCAGTAGCTAGATGGTTGTCTTCTCCCCATTGTGCTATCATTGTCGGATCTTGTGAGCTGCCTACCATGATCAAGATCATCTATCTGTAATTCTATATGTTGCGTTTGTTGGGATCCGATGAATAGAGAATACTTGTTATGTTGATTATCAAAGTTATATCTATGTGTTGTTTATGATCTTGCATGCTCTCCGTTATTAGTAGATGCTTTGGCCAAGTTGATGCTAGTAACTCCAAGAGGGAGTATTTATGCTCGATAGTGGGTTCATGCCTCCGTGAATCTGGAGGAGTGACAAGAACCACTAAGGTTATGGATGTGCTGTTGCCACTAGGGATAAAACATTGATGCTATGTCTAAGGATGTAGTTATTGATTACATTACGCGCAATACTTAATGCAATTGTCTGTTGTTAGCAACTTAATACTGGAGGGGGTTCGGATGATAACCTCGAAGGTGGACTTTTTAGGCATAGATGCAGCTTGGATGGCGGTCTATGTACTTTGTCGTAATGCCCAATTAAATCTCACTATACTCATCATGATATGTATGTGCATGGTCATGCTCTCTTTATTTGTCAATTGCCCAACCGTAATTTGTTCACCCAACATGCTGTTTGTTTTATGGGAGAGACACCTCTAGTGAACCTGTGGACCCCGGTCCAATTCTCTTTACTCGAAATACAATCTACCGCAATACTTGTTTTACCGTTTTTCGCAAACAATCATCTTCCACACAATACGGTTAATCCTTTGTTACAAGCAAGCTCGGTGAGATGGACAACCTCACTATTTCGTTGGGGCAAAGTACTTTGGTTGTGTTGTGCAGGTTCCACGTTGGCGCCGTAATCCCTGGTGTTGCGCCGCACTACATCCCGCCGCCATCAACCTTCAACGTGCTTCTTGGCTCCTCCTGGTTCGATAAACCTTGGTTTCTTTCTGAGGCAAAACTTGCTGCTGTGCGCATCATACCTTCCTCTTGGGGTTCCCAACGAACGTGTGAGTTACACGCCATCAAGGCGCACGACCAGGTTGGGTTGGGTAAGCCATGTCCATTAGCTCAGGTATTTTTTTTAACTGTTCTTTCTCTTTTTTCTATTTCTTTTTTGCTAATATTTTGCTTCTTTTATATATAACGTTGTTCACAAAAAAACATTTTTCATGATTTTTCCAAAATATGAACATTTTTATTTTAAATCATTTCGAAATTTAAACAATTTAAAATTTTGAACATTTTTCAAAAAATGAATAGTTTCTAATTTTGTTTTTTGTAAAATTATTTAATTTAAATATATAATTAATTTACAAATTCGAATAGTTTCAAAATTTGAATAGTTTTTTGATTTTTTTTAATTTCAACAGATATTTGAAATCTGAAATGTTTAAAAAATATATATGAACATTTTTCTAAAATGAAACGTAAACTAATTTTTTTTCGAAAACCGACAAAAACATTGACAAAAAATCGAAAACTCGAAAAGACATGAAAAACCAGTAAGAAAATTGGCAAAAAAAACTAAGCCATGTTATTGAGTAACTTTCAATTTAAATTTCAAATTCGAAATTTCTTTAAATTTAAAATTTCTTGAACATTTTTAAAATTTTATATTTGAACATTCCTGAAATTTGGAATTTTTCTAATTTTGAATGTTTTCCAAATTTGAATTTTTTTCAAATTACGTTTTTAACCTAAAACATAAAACGAGAAAATAGAAAAAATAAACACTGAACAATAAAACCGAAAATAAAAAAGGAAGCAACAAATAAAAGAAAAGGAAAAAAGAATGAAAGAAAGAAATAGGCAAAAAAATTGCTTAATCAGGCCAGCCTATAATGCTAGCGAGGTGTGCGGCACGCAATGTGTCGACCCTATCGGCCTATAGGATTCACCGAGAACTGTGGCAAATTGGCAGCCAGTGGTATACACCGAGCAGGTCGGTGCTTCACTGCACGCCCCTGATCGGGTATTGGACCTGCTCCATTTTCTTTCTTTTTTTGCTTTTTTGCTTTTTTAGTTTTGTGTTTCTATTTTACTTTTTTATTTTTCTATTTAATTTTTTGATTTCTAATCTTTTCTGGTTTTTTCCTTTTTCAATTTTTTTTTAAAAATAAAATTGATTTTTTCAAATTTGAAAATTGTTTGAATTTTATAAGCGCTCGAATTTTACAAACTTTCAGAAATGTTCAAATTCAGAAATGTTGATATATTAAAAAAGATATACAAAATAGGGCTATCGACTAAAGATTGCAATCTACTAGAACTCTACCTTATTCAGCCATAAAACGCTAAAAGTGTTGTTGCAACTTCTCCACAAGAAATCTAGCAACTGTTTGACAGATCAGTAGAACTGTTTGAGCCACCTTCGACACCAAGAAGAGGACTAGACTATCACATCTCATCGGTGCTTCACCCAATTAGATGCAGGTTGTATCGTTACTCACTTCGTTAGGGGACAGAAACCCAGAAGCAAATATCTGAAATGCTTGCAAGTGGTGTTATCAAGATGGGAAAATGTGCATTTTCTTCCCCTATCATTGTGGGGCGCAAGAAAGATTTTACTTGGCGACTTCTTGTGGATTAAATAGGTCTGAATGCCTTAACAATTATATCAAAATACCCGATGTCTGTAATCGGCAAATTCCTCCTATAAAAGCTCCAAGACTACCCGCTCAACCAGGCCATCCAAAAGGGGCAAACCAATCTGGTTCGTCCAATCAGCATGCAACAGTAAATTACTGCTTCGGCTTTTCAGCACAACCGTTCGATGCAGTAGTTTTTTCTGCACTTTCTTCTCTTTAAACGAGCCAATGACTTATGGGACCAGTTGCGTGTGGAGCCCGCCGGTCGGAGGCAGCCACGCCCGCTTGTTCAAGTCACCATCTTCCTCCCTCACGCGTGGGACAGTAAAACCCTAGATCGCGGGCGCCCAATCCTCGCGTCTCCTTCATTCTCCCCCAATCCGCCGCCTCCTCTCGTTTCCTCTCCCCCACTCGGAAGCAGCACACCGCTGCTCAACTGGAGGCGCGACAAACGTCCGCGCGGAGGCGATGCGGCAGCGGCGGCTGGCGGCGCGCATCCTCGATTTAGTCCAGCGGCGGCTGGCCGCACGGGCCGGCGGCTGAAGGCATCTACCGAGCGGTGGCGAGGGCTGGCAGTGCGCACCCTAGAGGCTCAGGTGAGCCTGCCGGGGCGGCGGCGAGCAGGCCATGAACGGGGCGGTGGCGCCTCGTTTCTTTTCTCCCTCGAGATCTTGCACGGGATTGGCCCAATCCTCACCTCCCGCGCCCTCTTCTGCCTCCCTGCCTCGTCTCCTTCCATCCTCGTTCTTTAGTTTTAGCCATGGAGGACGCGGATCAAGTGGCAGGGCAGCACAGGGCTAAGATTTGTTCAGGTTTGGTTCTTCCTCCTCTCTCTGTCTCTTCCACTCCGTCTCTCTCTATTCCCACTCTCGTTTCTCCCATGATGAACGGAGGGGGTCGGCTGTAGGGAACGGAGGAGGATGGTTGCGCCACCATACGTGCTTCCACGACTGCCTACACCACTTCTCGTCTTCCTCCTAGCCAAAATCATGCCTAAAGGTTAGCACTTCAGATTCTCCAGAACCCCATCTTGATCCCCTTTCCTATGGCAGATTTACCTCACGTTTGCCTTTTTAGTTGGTCATGTGCTTGCACGTGTGTATTATTTGCTAGATCTGAAGTATTCTTCACCAAATCGTTGTTTTTTTTGTAGCACAAAATTTCATAGCTGCATTTTTTATTATTTAGTTCACACGCATGAGCTTGCATCCCATAGTTAGACAGATTTTTTTGTTTACACCTCTTTTTCCTGGAGTTCACACGCATGAGCTTGCATCCCATAATATTTTCTTGCTTTTCTCACTGAATGTGTCCTAGAATTTATTTGTCCTAGAATATTGACTTGCTTTTCTCAACGAAATGGGAACAATGTGGTTTCTCTCTCCCAGATTTGTTACTACCGAGAATGGAATTGGAAAAGAGATGCTATTGCTGTTGTCCATGTCTAATAGATACACAATGTACAGGGTTGTACAGGGTTTGGGCTGGAGCATTGGAGCTCCGACGCTTGCGCCGCTGTGCCCCAAAGTCGTGAAATGGCTTCTACTGGTATTCCCTCTCTATTCTTATCAATATCTATCGGGTTGCTGCAATCTATGTCTCACCACTTTGTTTTTTTTTTGAGTCAATCACTCTGATATATGAGGTGAAAAATACGGTGAGAGCATAGTAGTACATGTTGGAAGGTTACCAAGCCTAATTTGTGGGCGGGTAGATATCTACAAGCTATGGAATATATTAAGTTAATTAGAAACTAGAATAAATAAATTGGCAATGATGTCCTGCTTTCTAATTTTGTTCACAAGGCTTGTATTCCGGTCTGTATGTCAAGTAACGCTCTGAGTCATTAGTTCTAGATTGGGTCTTTTATTTTTTCCTTGCTTTATCCCTCGACTCTGCTGCACTATATTCTGTTCTAATTCATAGTGGCATGATCAGTGAATAATAGATGTGCTTAAATTATGGTGTTGGTGATAAGAAAAAATTGCGAATGTAATATATTGGTACCGATGGAAGTTTTTTTTGCAAGTTTAGAGATTGGTTGGTACCTGCCTAATGTTTACCCAAAACCCAGAATGTGTACTTTGCATAGACTGCTTCATCTTTGTATTAATCTGCCAGCTTTGATTTGTTCTCTCCATCAAATGAATTAATTGTTTCACCATCAAAATAGGCAATAATGCATGCAAATCGCCGAATGAAATGAATAAATGTTGTGATAGATTCTAGCTACAGATGTCTTCACTTTGATAGTAAACCAACATTTTTTTTTGGTTCCATTGCAGGATTCTAGAAAATAATAAGCAAGCCAAGTGACTGATTTTTGTAGACAGATGTTCACAGGGCTAGAAGGTAAATATGTATGCCCATTTATTTTGCTTTTTTGTTCCTCCAGTGATTGAGGTGTTGGATGAACACATTATTAGTTTGATTTCGATGGTATTTTCAGGTTAAGCCAGGAACAACCTTAGTTGAGCCATTACTGCATAAATATGAAGGTATATGATCAGCCCGCTTTTTTTTATTGTATGGTGGATAATATCGTATTTTTGGTTCCTTATATTAACATCACCTTTTGCCTCTGCATCTGCACTGTGGTAGATACTGCCTCCGAATGAAATGAATAAATGTTGTGATAGATTCTAGCTACAAATGTCTTCACTTTGATAGTAAACCAACATTTTTTTTGGTTCCATTGCAGGATTCTAGAAAATAATAAGCAAGCCAAGTGACTGATTTTTGTAGACAGATGTTCACAGGGCTAGAAGGTAAATATGTATGCCCATTTATTTTGCTTTTTTGTTCCTCCAGTGATTGAGGTGTTGGATGAGCACATTATTAGTTTGATTTCGATGGTATTTTCAGGTTAAGCCAGGAACAACCTTAGTTGAGCCATTACTGCATAAATATGAAGGTATATGATCAGCCCGCTTTTTTTATTGTATGGTGGATAATATCGTATTTTTGGTTCCTTATATTAACATCACCTTTTGCCTCTGCATCTGCACTGTGGTAGATACTGCCTAAGTATATTGCGGTTCTTTTGCGTAGGTACTTTTGTCGGAAGGTAGTGAGAATGACAGTGGAGCTTGAGAAATCTTTTACGGAAGGGATTTACAGCCATAATCAATGGTCATCAAATTGTACCACATGAGACATATCTCCATTTCATAGATCTTGCTGAAAATATTAGGTGGCTGAATTTACCGACAAGAAGCCACGGGGCAGTGCGGACAAGAATCAGCAGGGGCGGCGGTTCTCCGCCTAGAGGAGTTAGATGGGAGAGGAAGGAGGGCGGCGACAGGAGGGAAGAGCAGGTGGCCTTGGTTCATGGAGAATGACTGATGCCCATCCGGATCCCATCTACCTTCTTTTTTGTAAGCCATCTGGTCTAATTTGGTTCCCAATTTTAGCTCATATTTTCATCATGTTTGCGCTGCAGATCCTCACAGTACTTGTTTTCAAATCTAAAAAGTTCTGTCACTGTAGGATGAGAAGCTCATCTTGCTTGTCTTCTCCTTCCCTGCTGCAGATGTTTGGCTACGACTTGTAATGTTTGGGTTTGGGAGGTGGTAGACTATTCCGCTAGCTATGACAACATCCAACATTGGTGCACGAAGATTCAGTGGTTGTTTCCGCCATATTATTTATGCCTATGTCGATGCTATCATCGTACTGCCATGCTTTATTCTACTGACGTCTTCGTCCGAAGGTGGATACCTCCTCCTTTTTACTAATAACTTAGTGTTTGTGTTTTTTGAATACAGATTCATTAGTTGTTCCTATTTTCAAGGATAATTGAGTGGCATGGCTGTATTTTGGTGGTACTTTGTATGGAAACCTTAATTATGACCTCGGAAGCATAAAGTTGAGGTGATATTAGTTACTGGATCGTCAAATAGTTGATTTTAGCATCAAGATTCATCTTTGCTCGGTCTTGCATTATGGAATAACTATTTTTCTGAACATGGGATTGGCTTATTTGATCTATATGTAATTAACAAGTATGTAGTGTTCAGATTAATGCATAGATTTTAGTAGGAACGATTTAATCGATGTTCATGTTGTACAGTTTGCTAGCTTTGTCGACCTATCTGTTTATTATGATCTTCATACGGAACCTATACAATGACATGGAAAAATGATAGGCATGAGCGGCATAGTATAATCCCAGATCACTGGTAGATGCATGGGACTGTCATCCGATACATCATATAGCATGTCTTTGAAACACTGGCATCGGTATTCGAATATTCAAAGTTTTTGTTGAGATATTCTGTCAAATATTATTTAGATAGGCAAGTGTATTCATATAATATTTTCATTTCAGTTCCATCAGTGTTTGGAAAGTACATATTAGTGTTGAGATCTTAGTGTGTTGAATATTAACAATGGTTGTGCTGAGATCTTAATGGCATTTGGTCCCAAAATTACGTACTGCAAAGTGGTTCTGCATAGGTTCCATTTTGAGCCTGTATAATGCCATAAAAAGTAATAGGCATAAATGGTATGGTTTCTTGCTTTATATCATCCCAAATGAAGCCGTGATTTGTGATTATAAAGCAAAAGTTCCTGTGTGGATGCAGATGTAAGATTTATAAGCCAATGTAACTCAGTGCAAGTAGTATACTTTTGCAAGTTACCATAAAAAGTAATAGGCATAATTGGTATAGTTTCTTGCTTTATATCATCCCAAATGAAGCCGTGATTTGTGATTATAAAGCAAAAGTTCCTAGGTGGATGCAGATATAATATTTATAAGCCAATGTAATTCAGTGCAAGTTACTTGTTTACTTTTGCAAGTTACTTGTATAGTTTTTAACATTGGAAACTAAATTTCTCTTGCTTTTTTGTACTTTTTTCATTGCTATTTTCTAAACTATTTTGTCATAGCTTTTCCTGTATGCTTTGTAATCACAAATGTTTGTACGTTCTTGATAGTCCTGTTACATGGAAAATGCATGTGGTTTGATCCAGTGGCGAAGGACGGAAAAAATTTGAGGTAGGGCAAACAAAAAAAAGATCAAATACCAAAATAATCGTAAGACATGAATGCCACATATGATTCTAACGAAATAACTTAGTACGATAAAAACAAAGACATATTTGATATACATAACAATAATGACACCTCAATTCTAAGGCTTTACTTTTTTTTGTAAACGGAATAATTTCGTTAGCTATCTAATCTAAAACTATAGTTCATATCCTTAACTCATGTACCTATCTGAATTTTCTCCCGTTCTGAACCTTGCAATCAGATGTTGGAGCTGATGAGATGATCAAGTTTGGGTTGAGGAGTGTCCTTTTCTGGCTAATAATGCAAAGGTATCATCTTAACAACATTTTATCTTAATGTCAATGGGACTAATGTTCATGCTCTTAATCTATAATTATATTGTAAAGCAGTAATATTTTTGTTTTGCTTATATAGGATTTTTTAGAATTTAACATAATATATAGCGTATTGCTCCATAATAATCTACAAATAAATGATTACTAAGATCGTTTGGACTGAATAAATCTCAGAAAGCAATGAAGAACTGCATTTTACTTGCTTTAAGCTGGAAAGAATACAATATTTACAGTGCTTTTGATCTGGCGTGAAGTACTTTATGTGGTATAAATGCACCAATTTTGTATTTCTTCTTTGCCTAGAAATGGCCAATTCTGCATGTAACATGTTCCATTGAGTTTTCTTTATGTTTTTGCATGCTAACATTCTTGCTGGTGGTACATGTTTGGTGTTGGTTAATTCACAGAGGAATAAAAAAAGCAGGAAGGTGCATGAATAAGAGAACATGGAGGCATATGTCATAGTGGCTGATTTGGAGGAAGGATTAATATTTTCTAGCATCCCATTATGCTTGAATAAGAACAATAGATTTATTTCCGTATTGGCAGCAAACACGCATGCTGATTGGCTATTCAACATTATCTTGCAGTTCACTGTCATGGCAATGAAACTTCAGTTCACTAGGTTAGCCCTTCTCATGATGTATTTATTTTCCTTTGACCTGAACTAGCAGTAATAGTGGTTCCAGGAGGCTAGTATGCTTTTCCAAATACCTATGTCTGCCATATAATGCTTTTATGTATTATATGATTAAGGAGAATATTTTAGATGATAAACTTACAGGTGTCATCCTGAAAATGTGTGATCATGGTTTGGTTTATCTTAATCATTTGTTATCAAGATTTGGCTTTGATATACGGTGCATCACCATTGCAAAAATAAAGACCTGATTCGCTTACTATGCATAGAGTTGATTTGCTCGGATTGACCCAGAACTAGAATAATAATTGAAGCTACTATTTAGCAAGCTGATTTGTCTAAAAAAATCTCACTTAGGAGTTATTTATATATGTGATGTGTAAAGCTCGTCTACATGGATGAATTAATGTGGTATTTACTTTAATGTGACCTTTATTTATATGGTTCAAAACCAAATGGCTGGTTCAATGGTGCAGTTGGTTGACACAACGATTGCTTTTGGCTGTACAGACTGTTACCTATGATGAGCCTGCCATCGTGTGCTGCCCAATGAAAGCTGGTTCGGTCTTATAATTGTTTCTCATGTGGATGTTGACTATTCGATGATATAATATATGTACAAATAGTTCCTGAATGTATTTAGGTAAATGTATTATGTTTAGTGATGTATGTTTTTATGAGATTCAGTTCTTCTCTACATCCTTGCTTTTTATGCTGATTCACCTTGGCCTTCTCACTTCTCTGCTTGTCTCTGTCCGTTTCCAGATTCAGAGTTTCAGACACCATCATGGACGGTCCTCCCTATCTAGATACAACAAGGTATGCTCAGTTATTGCACACTCTTGAAGGGGCTACACTCCCTTGTGTAAAAATCCTCCTACGTTGTATGCATGTCTTCTGTATACACACTGTATGTACATACTTTGTACCACAAATATTGCAGGGTGTGTTGTGGCTTAGTAAGCTTGACTGTAACTTGCAGCTTGAAGAGTTTCAATTCATGTCCGTGGTGATGGATTTTTTAAATTTCTTATTCATGTATATAATGTAATGTATTGTCGGGTGTTTTGTCACTCAGTGCACTTTGTAGCATGTAGCATTTAGATGGTCAACTATTCTCAGGTAAATCAGGGCAGTCAAAATCTGTTAACCAACTCAATGGTAAATTATATGTTACTAACACAGTTGTTTGTTTATTTTTTCACCACAAAAATATATTACATATATCATGCATGACAAGATGGTCAAGATTTCACATCCCCCATGGCGATGTTTATATGTAATGAAATTCGGTAGGAATAAGCTAATGATGTTAAGTTTGCTTTTTATGAAGATGTGTGATCATTGGCGGTCGATCCTTGATCACAACAGGAAAACACAATTCTTGATGTAGTTAACCTTATGGAAGGCGTCTTTGCTAAATTTAGGACAATCATCCGCAAAATCATCACGACAGTAGCTTGTTGTGTCGTACCCTCGAAAAACATAAGGCAATCATCCGCAAACAATAAATGTGAGATTCCTGGAGCTCGGCGACAGATTTTTAATTCATGTAAACCACCACTTTCCACTTGCTGTTTGATCAGATTAGATAGACCATCAGCAACAAAAAGAAAAAGATGTGGCGACAAAGGATCACCTTGGCGCAGTCCACGGGATGGAGTAAAGGAGTCCAATAAGTGTCCATTGAAGCGAACCGAGTATCGTACAGTAGTTACACACGCCATAATCCACTGTATCCATTGACTTTGAAAGCCCAGTTTCGCCAATACCCCTTCTAAGAATCTCCACTCCACACGGTCATAAGCCTTGGCCATGTCCAACTTATACGCACAGAAACCTCGGGCTGCCGAGCCCGTTTGTATTGCATGTATACACTCAAACGCCATGAGTGCATTATCTGTGATTAACCGACCTGGAATAAAAGCACTCTGAAAAGGTGCTATGATGTCCTGCAGCAAAGGCCTCAGCCGATTTACAAGACACTTCGATACCACCTTGTAGACCACATTACAAAGGCTTATAAGCCGAAAATCTTTTAACTCCTCAGGTTCATTCTTTTTCGGAATAAGTTTCTAACTCTGTGGTACCAATATTAAGAAAACAGAATCCAATGTGCAGTACTTTTAGTAAGGAATCACTACGAGTCTTAGTGTGCCAGCTAAAAAGAACCTATAGACCTGATGATTTTTATATGAAAGGGATTGCTCCCTGATTCCATTAATGAAAATCATGTTCTTACAAGATCTGAAAATATGAAAGGTGGAGAGGAAGTAATGGTACATGTCCATATAAAGAGTTCGATCACGGGCTTCAATCGCCTCTATCACTCGGAACATACTGCTATCTCCAGCTCATCTTTTTGCCCCTTATTCCTAAGATGCAGACATAGTAGAGCTTGGAGAAACTACAACTTGCGCAAATTAGTCATTTGCGTCGTTTTATGACCTAAATTCAAAACCATCAAGAATATGCTACTTCTGGTCACCTTTTATGGCCACTGTTGTCTCGCTTCTAGCTTTGAGCCGAATCGCAACGTGGGCGGGCGTCTCGCTTTTGCCTTTGCACCGGGGCGCAACATGTCTCATGTCCATATCTTCCGAGGCACCCAGACCATATCTAAGCCAATTGATATCAGAATATGTCAATGCTTGAAGCCATTGGCTATATCAAATATGCATCTGTCTACTTTTTCGTAAACCATGTGTATGGTTCATATATATTCAGTTTAATGGTGTAAATTGTGACTTCTATTAGAAGTTCTGAATAACAAACTAGAAGTTCTTGCTGCATCTTCTTCACCTAAAACTTGTTTCAGTAGATTATTCTTTAAGAATTAAATGTAGAATCATTTTATTGTTTCTATGATTCCATCTTAATATCCATGCAATGTGGAGATTAATTTATTTTTAAACTTGACCGCCAAATATTTGTAAGTTGCTAACTACATGGACCATCTTCTTCCAGTACCAGGTTTCAATGAATCTATGGTTCTTCTCGGGTAACTATCTCACTAAAATGAGGGGGCATGAGAGCCGTGTGTGGTCAGTAGAAACCAATGTTCTCTCACCCTTCTGCTTAAGAATACACTGAGGAGTCCTCTTCCATGTGAGACCTGTCATTTCCATGTACAGTTCTATAGCCTACATAGGCCACATTCATCAGATTGAGTAATTACTTGCTATATCTTTGATCATACCTATCATTACCTACATAGACCATAAATGTTAAGATCATGCTGTGTGCTAGAGGGGACTGACAAGGGGTAACCTTATCAATGCCTATAATAATGAAGTTGGGTTTCAAGGAAGGAGAACGCTGGTGAATTGAAGACCGGTCAGCCAAACTAGGTAGACGATGAAAAGTATGATCAAAGGCAAATCACCGAGATTGTATTATCAAAAACTAGGGTTACAGGGTATTTCGAGTTGTGGAATCTCTCCCCTCGGTGGCTCCTTCTAGCCTTTATATAGTAGGCTAGATCTCAGAGTCCACCTCGAGATGTAATTACATTGTATACGCCGGTTCACCCGATATGGGCTTAGCTTTCTTGTTTACGTACGAACTAGATTTCGACTTAATGTCGGTTTTTTCATGGGCTTTCGCCTATTCCTTTCTAGACTTTGCACCGAGAATGATAATACTAAGTACCCGATATGGTATACCCATGTCAGGGACAGAGAAAACCTGATGGAGACATAAATATATAGGATCTGATTTGGAAAGCCAAGGAGCCGCTGTAAGTGTGTCTTCACATGGAAGCTTGCAAGAACTTCATATGGAAGCTCGCGATAACTACTTTCGGTGCGCAGGCCCTCCGTCACCATCGACACATGGACTATCTAATTACTTGTAGTATCTGGGGCATGGAAACTGGGACTAGCCTGATGCTGCAACCAGTAAGGCAATCACAATCCTGAACCCTCTGCAAGCAATCATCTCAAACTACAGAGCACCCCTTTAGGTGGAGAGTGGCTGCGCCGCTATAATCTAAATTATACGCTGCAATCCTTGGCAAATGTGCTATCTCAGATACACATGAGTGTCTGAGGAAGGTAAGGACATTTCCTTATTACCCCACTATATCTTACAATAACTGGATTAAGAAAAGGATCGACGACTATTTGTATATCCATAGCCTATCATGTATTATCATGGTACATCTCAACTAATCTTTCTATGATGCTGAATTCGTTATTATCAATGAGGATTATCTCGGTCATAAATTCTATTATAGATAATTTTGAGCATCAACTATTTTCTATGCGTTGCTACTGTTTGGTTGGCTTGGTAATCATGTTTATAAAACTTATGGTTTAAATTCTAACTTGATTCTGCTATTTGCGCGATAGCGCAACAGGTCATCTAGTTTCTATCAAAATTACGTGGCGCAAGTTGGTTCTCCAGGCTTGACCTAGGTGTTGGCTACGACCAAACCAGATTGGCATCCGGGCAGGAATACAAGACTGCACTCAGTATGCATCAAGGGCAGTATGAGTTTCTGTTCATGGCGTTTGAACCGACAGGTGCGCCTGCAACATTTCAAAGCGTGATGGTGATGAACTTGACACTCTGCCATGCGTAGTTGTGCACTTGTCTTCTTTAATGATATTATCATCTACAATGCATTGTATGAAGATCACATCAAGCACCTAAAAGAGATTGAAAACTTCGAACTAACTGTTTGCCCAACAGCGGCTAGGAATGAATCAGTTTGCACGTGTCGGTCTGTTTGAGTCGCGCCGTTAAACCGTATTCTTCTCTTTAAGTGGGGACCAAAACGTGGATGCCCTAACTTCTTAATATTTGTGCTAGATAATCATATCTTGGTCAAAAAAGTGTCACGCGAGGATCTAAAACACATGGAGTGCGCTATACACGTGTTACTGGAAAATAGAACATAAAGCAAACAGATCTTGGCTCGGGTGGTTAGGTCCCTTGTGGTGGAACAAGCCCACCCAGATTTAAGTTCTAGATTTGGCATGGGTGTTTGCATTTACCTGGATTTATTTCAGAATTTAACCGGCACTATGCTTTTAGTGGTAGGTGACGTGCCCGTCAACAGCGAGGCACCAGTGGTGACTTCGTCAACCTCAATATATGCCGGCTCAATCCCTCGGAGGTGAAAATAGGGGTAGAGTGTGTGTGTGTGTGTTCATAGGAGTGTTTGTACACTATGGGAAAAACTGTTTTTGTCGTGCAACTATTTGCACGGCAAAGGGCCCTATATGCACGTCAAAGGTCGCACGGTAATGCCATTGATGGCAAAGGTTACTTTGCCATGCGCCTCGCCAATGTTGCACGGAGAAGGCTTTGCCGTGCGACGTCGTACGGCAAAGGTCGCTTCTTTACCGTGTGCCAAATACGTTTTATCTAAAAAAAAGCTCCAAACTGGCCATGTGCCAAATATGTTTTATCTAAAAAAAAAAAAGCTTCAAACTGGTACAGAAAGAGTGCAACCTTGCCACTGAGTTAAGCGTTTGTTTGTTGATAACTATACTGTAACATCCCAACTTTTCAATAAAGAAAGAAAGAGAGAGTTTCCCAAAAAGCCAAAATTTAGAACCAACAAAAACTTTTTATCATCATATAGTGCTATGCATATAGAACACTGCTTGCGCACAGTTGACGTGGGCGTAGTAGCTTCCTTGTGACGGTAAAACACTCGTCCGTTGGGAACCCCAAGAGGAAGGTATGATGTCGTACAGCAGCAAATTTTCCCTCAGTAAGAAACCAAGGTTTATCGAACCAGTAGGAGCCAAGAAGCACGTTGAAGGTTGATGGCGGCGAGATGTAGTGCGGCGCAACACCAGGGATTCCGGCGCCAACGTGGAACCTGCACAACACAACCAAAGTACTTTGTCCCAACAAAACAGTGAGGTTGTCAATCTCACCGGCTTGCTGTAACAAAGGATTAGATGTATATTGTGGATGATGATTGTTTGCAGAAAACAGTAGAAACAGTATTGCAGTAGATTGTATTCGATGTAAAAGAATGGACCGGGGTCCACAGTTCACTAGAGGTGTCTCTCCCATAAGAAATAGCATATTGGGTAAACAAATTACAGTTGGGCAATTGACAAATAGAGAGGACATGACAATGCACATACATGACATGATGAGTATTGTGAGATTTAATTGGGCATTACGACAAAGTACACAGACCGCTATCCAGCATGCATCTATGCCTAAAAAGTCCACTTTCAGGTTATCATCCGAACCCCTTCCGGTATTAAGTTGCAAGCAACAGACAATTGCATTAAGTATGGTGCGTAATGTAATCAATAACTACATCCTCGGACATAGCATCAATGTTTTATCCCTAGTGGCAACAAGCACATCCACAACCTTAGAACTTTCTCGTCACCGTCCCGCATTTAATAGAGGCATGAACCCACTATCGAGCATAAATACTCCCTCTTGGAGTTACTAGCAAAAACTTGGCCAGAGCATCTACTAACAACGGAGAGCATGCAAGATCATAAACAACACATAGGTAATAGATTGATAATCAACATAACATAGTATTCTCTATTCATCGGATCCCAACAAATGCACATGTAGCTTTACAGATAGATGATCTTGATCATGATAGGCAGCTCACAAGATCGGACAATGATAGCACAATGAGGAGAAGACAACCATCTAGCTACCGCTATGGACCCATAGTCCAGGGGTGAACTACTCACACATCAATCCGGAGGCGACCATGGCGGTGTAGAGTCCTCCGGGAGATGATTCCCTCTCCGGCAGGGTGCCGGAGGCGATCTCCCGAATCCCCCGAGATGGGATTGGCGGCGGCGGCGTCTCAGTAAGGTTTTCCGTATCGTGGCTCTCGGTACTGGGGGTTTCTCAACGAAGGCTTTAAGTAGGCGGAAGGGCAACGCGGGGGGCCACACGAGGGCCCCACACGCCAGGGCCGCGCGGCCAAGACCTACGCCGCGCCGCCCTGTTGTGGCGGCGCCTCGTGGCCCCACTTCCTTTCCCCCTCGGTCTTCTGGAGGCTTCGTGTGAAAATAGGACCCTGGGCTTTGATTTCGTCCAATTCCGAGAATATTTCCTTACTAGGATTTCTGGAACCAAAAACAGCAGAAAACAGCAACAAGCTCTTCGGCATCTCGTTAATAGGTTAGTGCTAGAAAAATGCATAATAATGACATATAATGTGTATAAAACATGTAAGTATCATCATAAAAGTAGCATGGAACATAAGAAATTATAGATACGTTTGAGACGTATCAAGCATCCCCAAGCTTAGTTCCTACTCGTCCCGAGTAGGTAAACGATAACAAAGATAATTTCTTAAGTGACAATGCTACCAACATAATCTTGATCATACTATTGTAAGCACATGTAATGAATGCAGCGATCAAAACAATGGTAAATGACATGAGTAAACAACTTGAATCATAAAGCAAAGACTTTTCATGAATAGTACTTAAAGACAAGCATCAATAAGTCTTGCATAAGAGTTAACTCGTAAAGCAATAATTCAAAGTAAAGGTATTGAAGCAACACAAAGGAAGATGAAGTTTCAGCGGTTGCTTTCAACTTGTAACATGTATATCTCATGGATATTGTCAACAAAGAGTAATATAACAAGTGCAATATGCAAGTATGTAGGAATCAATGCACAGTTCACACAAGTGTTTGCTTCTTGAGGTAGAGAGAAATAGGTGAACTGACTCAACATAAAAGTAAAAGAAAGGTCCTACAAAGAGGAAAGCATCGATTGCTATATTTGTGCTAGAGCTTTGGTTTTTTTAAAACAAGAAACAATTTTGTCAACGGTAGTAATAAAGCATATGAGTTATGTAAATTATATCCTACAAGTTGCAAGCCTCATGCATAGTATACCAATAGTGCCCGCACCTTGTCCTAATTAGCTTGGATTTACATGGATTATCATAACATAGCACATGTTTCAACCAAGTGTCACAAAGGGGTACCTCTATGCCGCCTGTACAAAGGTCTAAGGAGAAAGCTCGCATTGGATTTCTCGCTTTTGGTTATTCTCAACTTAGACATCCATACCGGGACAACATAGACAACAGATAATGGACTCCTCTTTAATGCATAAGCATTCAACAACAGATAATATTCTCATAAGAGATTGAGGTTTTTTGTCCAAACTGAAACTTCCACCATGGATCATGGCTTTAGTTAGCGGCCCAATGTTCTTCTCTAACAATATGCATACTCAAACCATTTGATCATGATAAATCACTCTTACTTCAGACAAGACAAACATGCATAGCAACTCACATGATATTCAACAAAGAAATAGTTGATGGCGTCCCCAGGAACATGGTTATCACTCAACAAGCAACTTAATAAGAGATAAAGTGCATAAGTACATATTCAATACCACAATAGTTTTTAAGCTATTTGTCCCATGAGCTATATATTGTAAAGGTAAAGAATGGAAATTTTAAAGGTAGCACTCAAGCAATGTACTTTGGAATGGCGGAGAAATACCATGTGGTAGGTAGGTATGGTGGACACAAATGGCATAGTGGTTGGCTCAAGGATTTTGGATGCATGAGAAGTATTCCCTCTCGATACAAGGTTTAGGCTAGCAAGGTTATTTGAAACAAACACAAGGATGAAGCGGTGCAGCAAAACTCACATAAAAGACATATTGTAAACATTATAAGACTCTATACCGTCTTCCTTGTTGTTCAAACTCAATACTAGAAATTATCTAGACCTTAGAGAGACCAAACATGCAAATCAGATTTTAGCATGCTCTATGTATTTCTTCATTAATAAGTGCAAAGTATATGATGCAAAAGCTTAAACATGAGCACAACAATTGCCAAGTATCACATTATCCAAGATGTTATACCAATTACCACATATATCATTTTCCAATTCCAACCATATAACAATTTAACGAAGAAGAAACTTTCGCCATGAATACTATGAGTAATGCTAAGGACATATTTGTCCATATGCAACAGCGGAGCGTGTCTCTCTCCCATATAATGAATGCTAGGATCCAACTTTATTCAAACAAAACAAAAACAAAAACAAATAGACGCTCCAAATAAAGTACATAAGATGTGATGGAATAAAAATATAGTTTCACTAGAGGAACCTGATAATGTTGTCGATGAAGAAGGGGATTCCTTGGGCATCCCCAAGCTTAGACGCTTGAGTCTTCTTGATATATGCAGGGGTGAACCACCAGGGCATCCCCAAGCTTAGAGCTTTCACTCTCCTTGATCATAGTGTATATCATCCTCCTCTCTTGATCCTTGAAAACTTCCTCCACACCAAACTCAAAGCAACTCATTAGAGGGTTAGTGCACAATTAAAATTCACATATTCAGAGGTGACACAATCATTCTTTATACTTCTGGACATTGCACAAAGCTACTGAAAGTCAATGGAATCGAAAAATCCATCAAGCATGACAAAACAGGCAATGCAAAATAAAAGGCAGAATCTGTCAAAACAGAACAGTTCGTAAAGACGAATTTTTAACAGGCACCAGACTTGCTCAGATGAGAAAACTTAAAACTAATGAAAGTTGCGTACATATCTGAGGATCACTCATGTAAATTGGCATAATTTTCTGAGTTACCTACAGAGAATTAGACCCAGATTCGTGACAGAAAAGAAAACTGTTTCTGCGCAGTAATCCAAATCTAGTATCATACTTCTATTAGAGACTTTACTAGGCACAACAATGCAATAAAACTAAGATAAGGAGAGGTTGCTACAGTAGTAAACAACTTCCAAGACTCAAATATAAAATAAAAGTACTGTAGTAAAAACATGGGTTGTCTCCCATAAGCGCTTTTCTTTAACGCCTTTCGCCTAGGCGCGAAAGTGTGTATCAAGTATTATCGAGAGATGAAGCATCAACATCATAATTTGTTCTAATAATAGAATCAAAAGGTAACTTCATTCTCTTTCTAGGGAAGTGTTCCATACCTTTCTTGAGAGGAAATTGATATTTAATATTACCTTCCTTCATATCAATGGTAGCACCAACAGTTCGAAGAAAAGGTCTTCCCAATATAATGGGACAAGATGCATTGCATTCAATATCCAAGACAACAAAATCAACGGGGACAAGGTTATTGTTAACGGTAATGCGAACATTATCAACTCTCCCCAAAGGTTTCTTTATAGCATTATCAAGAGGATTAACATCCAAATAACAATTTTTCAATGGTGGCAAGTCAAGCATATCAGAAATTTTTTTAGGCATAACAGAAATACTTGCACCAAGATCACATAAAGCATTACAACCAAAGTCATTGACCTTCATCTTAATGATGGGCTCCAAACCATCCTCTAGCTTCCTAGGAATAGAAGTTTCGCGTTCTAATTTCTCTTCTCTAGCTTTTATGAGAGCATTTGTAATATGTTTCGTGAAAGCCAAGTTTATAGCACTAGCATTAGGACTCTTAGCAAGTTTTTGTAAGAACTTTATAACTTCAGAGATATGATAATCATCAAAATCCAAACCATTATAATCTAAGGCAATGGGATCATTGTCCCCAATGTTGGAAAAAATTTCAGCAGTTTTATCACAGGCAGTTTCAGGCAGTTTTGCTCGCTTTGCATTAGGAGTAGAAACATTGCTAACACCAATTATTTTACCATTGATAGTAGGAGGTGCAGCAACATGTGGAGCATTAGCATTGCTAGTGGTAGTAATAGTCCAAACTTTAGCTACATTATTCTCTTTAGCTAGTTTTTCATTTTCTTCTCTTTCCCACCTAGCATGCGATTCAGCCATTAATCTTATATTCTCATTAATTCTAACTTGGATGGCATTTGCTGTAGTAACAATTTTATTATCTATATCCTCAGGTTTAGCAACCATTTTATTAATTAAAGAAGATTGTGACGCAGACATGTATGAGATTCGGGTTTCAGCATTTGCAAGTTTAGTTTGCAACCCAGAGATCTCCATATTCAAATTTTCAAGTTGATTTCCTATATTCTTCAACAAGGTAGATTGCTCATTCATAGTTTTAGTAAACAATTTATTTTGCTCATATTGTGATTGCATAAAGTTCTTGGTGGATCTTTCAATTTCTAACATTTTTTCCTCATTAGGTGAAGCATATCTACCATAAGAGTTACCATTAGTAGGATATGGCCTAGAATTATTATAATTGTTATTTTTAATGAAATTCACATCAACATGTTCTTTTTGAGCAACCAATGAAGCTAACGGAACATTATTAGGATCAATATTTGTCCTATCATTCACAAGCATAGACATAATAGCATCAATCTTATCACTCAAGGAAGAGGTTTCTTCGACAGAATTTACCTTCTTACCTTGTGGAGCTCTTTCCGTGTGCCATTCAGAGTAATTAATCATCATATTATCAAGAAGCTTTGTTGCTTCACCAAGAGTGATGGACATAAAGGTACCTCTAGCAGCTGAATCCAATAGGTTCCGTGAAGAAAAATTCAGTCCTGCATAAAAGGTTTGGATGATCATCCAAGTAGTCAGTCCATGGGTTGGGCAATTTTTAACCAAAGATTTCATTCTTTCCCATGCTTGTGCAACATGCTCAGTATCTAATTGTTTAAAATTCATTATGCTACTCCTCGAAGATATAATTTTAGCAGGGGAATAATATCTACTAATAAAAGCATCCTTGCATTTAGTCCATGAATCAATACTATTCTTAGGCAGAGATAGCAACCAGTCTTTAGCTCTTCCTCTTAGTGAGAAAGGGAACAATTTTAATTTTATTATGTCACCATCTACATCTTTATACTTTTGCATTTCACAAAGTTCAACAAAATTATTGAGATGGGCAGCAAGCATCATCGTAACTAACACTCGGAAAATTGCTCTCGCATAACAAGATTCAGTAAAGCAGCTTTAATTTCAAAGAATTCCGCTGTAGTAGCGGGTGGAGCAATAGGTGTGCATAAGAAATCATTATTATTTGTGGTTGTGAAGTCACACAACTTAGTATTTTCAGGAGTACCCATTTTAGCAGTAGTAAATAAAGCAAACTAGATAAAATAAATGCAAGTAACTAATTTTATTGTATTTTTGATATAGCAAACAAGATAGTAAATGAAGTAAAACTAGCAACTAATTTTTTTTGTGTTTTGATATAATGCAGCAAACAAAGTAGTAAATAAAATAAAGAAAGACAAAAACAAAGTAAAGAGATTGGATTGTGAAGACTCCCCTTGCAGCGTGTCTTGATCTCCCCGGCAACGGCGCCAGAAAAAGAGCTGCTTGCGCACAGTTGACGTGGGCGTAGTAGCTTCCTTGTGACGGTAAAGCACTCGTCCGTTGGGAACCCCAAGAGGAAGGTATGATGTCGTACAGCAGCAAGTTTTCCCTCAGTAAGAAACCAAGGTTTATCGAACCAAGTAGGGAGCCAAGAAGCACGTTGAAGGTTGATGGCGGCGAGATGTAGTGCGGCGCAACACCAGGGATTCCGACGCCAACGTGGAACCTGCACAACACAACCAAAGTACTTTGTCCCAACGAAACAGTGAGGTTGTCAATCTCACCGGCTTGCTGTAACAAAGGATTATATGTATATTGTGGATGATGATTGTTTGCAGAAAACAATAGAAACAGTATTGCAGTAGATTGGATTCGATGTAAAAGAATGGACCGGGGTCCACAGTTCACTAGAGGTGTCTCTCCCATAAGAAATAGCATATTGGGTAAACAAATTACAGTTGGGCAATTGACAAATAGAGAGGGCATGACAATGCACATACATGACATGATGAGTATTGTGAGATTTAATTGGGCATTATGACAAAGTACATAGACCGCTATCCAAACATGCATCTATGCCTAAAAAGTCCACTTTCAGGTTATCATCCGAACCCCTTCCGGTATTAAGTTGCAAGCAACAGTACAATTGCATTAAGTATGGTGCGTAATGTAATCAATAACTACATCCTCGGACATAGCATCAATGTTTTATCCCTAGTGGCAACAAGACATCCACAACCTTAGAACTTTCCGTCACCGTCCCGCATTTAATGGAGGCATGAACCCACTATCGAGCATAAATACTCCCTCTTGGAGTTACTAGCAAAAACTTGGCCGCAGCCTCTACTAACAACGGAGAGCATGCAAGATCATAAACAACACATAGGTAATAGATTGATAATCAACATAACATAGTATTCTCTATTCATCGGATCCCAACAAACGCACATGTAGCTTTACAGATAGATGATCTTGATCATGATAGGCAGCTCACAAGATCAGACAATGATAGCACAATGAGGAGAAGACAACCATCTAGCTACTGCTATGGACCTATAGTCCAGGGGTGAACTACTCACACATCAATCCGGAGGCGACCATGGCGGTGTAGAGTCCTCCGGGAGATGATTCCCCTCTCCGGCAGGGTGCCGGGAGGCGATCTCCCGAATCCCCCGAGATGGGATTGGCGGCGGCGGCGTCTCGCAAGGTTTTCCGTATCGTGGCTCTCGGTATCGGGGGTTTCTCGACGAAGGCTTTAAGTAGGCGGAAGGGCAACGCGGGGGCCACATGAGGGCCCCACACGCCGTGGCCGCGCGGCCAAGACCTAGGCCGCGCCGCCCTGTTGTGGCGGCGCCTCGTGGCCCCACTCCTTTCCCCCTCGGTCTTCCGGAAGCTTCGTGTGAAAATAGGACCCCGGGCTTTGATTTCGTCCAATTCCGAGAATATTTCCTTACTAGGATTTCTGGAACCAAAAACAGCAGAAAACAAAGAATCGGCTCTTCGGCATCTCGTTAATAGGTTAGTGCCGGAAAATGCATAATAATGACATATAATGTGTATAAAACATGTGAGTATCATCATAAAAGTAGCATGGAACATAAGAAATTATAGATACGTTTGAGACGTATCGAACACCTTGTTATTTATTTGAGTGTGCATTTTGCCATGATGCTTGCGTGTGTGATTACACTTACACATTACACTTACACTCAAACCCTAACCATGATCTCTTGATCATCCAAATACAAGGAAAAAGAAAAGAGAAAAGAAAATATAAAATTTCACCTCAACACACCCTTATGGCTTATGCCATTTTTGCAAATTCCTAACCTAGACCACTTTGGCTTGCACCATTGGTTGTAAATGGTTACTAAACACTTATTAGTACTTTTGGAAGTAAAGAAACTCAACTCAAATCAAATGTGAATCAAATTTGAGCTCACATGCAATATTGGTCACATGTGACATTTTTAGCCTGATGCCCACTTTGAGCCCCTGGTTCGAAAGATTTCTAAACTATACTTTGCCAACTCTTTGCACCTCATCCAAGACAACAACAAGGTGAACAACTTTGCCCCAAACCATCCCCCCAAATTCTTTCTCATTTTAAAATTGTGAGCAAGCAAAGTGGAGACCATGAAACAATTGTAAGATCATATGCAATTGTGATTTTGCATTTCAACTTCATTTTTACCACCACCACCTCCATTCTACTTCTCTTATTATATCTTTACACTCCACCAAAAATCTTTTCAAAATTCGAAAATAAATTTCTTTCGGGCATTTTATCAAACACTTTGTGGGCATAGAGGAAAATGAGGCCGTGAGTTGGACCAAGTCCAACCCTGCCCTCTCTGCATCTCTGGAGACACTCTTCACCTCTCAGCACCAGTGCCCCTCCTTGCCAGCACCTCCACTTGCCCACAATGACAAGGGCATGACCATGCCGTGGCATGGCATGGCCACCCCGTGCCATCTCCCTCACCTCTCACTTCCACCCTACACCACCATGTCTAGCATGCTCCTCTCACTCTCCTGATCACGCCCAGACCCAGCCTCGACAAAAAATCCCATCGCAGTGTGCAGAACGCGACGCGACCAGACGCGCCCAGACGTGCACACGCACGCTCCAGAGCGCGCACGGCGAGCACCACTGGCACACCCAGAGCACCCGTCGCCTCGCTCGCTCGCGTCACCTCTGCCCTGGCTCTCTGCACGACTGGCTTCACGACGTCACCGCGCACCACCCAGACACCTCCATTGGCCCGCGGGAACGCCGCAGACGACACCCACTCCGACGACCGTCCGCCACGGTGCTGCCAGCTCTCGTCATTCGCCCCGTCGCTTCAGACCACCGTTTGCTGTTCCAAGAGCAGCGTGATGACCGCCTGGACGTCACCAACCGTACGCGCCCACTCCCTTGCCCCTTCGTCGCTCCAGACGCCGTCGCCATGATCGCCCCTCTCCACCGAGCCGCAGCACCCCCAGCTGCTATAAAAGGAGCACCCCGCTCCTCAAATTGAGCACGCACCTCGCCTCCCCTCTTCTCCCTGACTCGCCTAGCAACCTCGCAGCTCCACATTGTCCACCAGATAGCCCCAATCGCTAGCTCACTGCCGCGCTCCGTCGCCGAAGATCGCCGGAGCAAGACGCCGCCCCAGGAGACGCCACTGCTACCAGGCGCTTCGTCATCGTCGACAACGTCGCTGCGCACACCTCCGACGACCGCCAGAGCTCCGACGAGCTCGCCGACCCCCTACCGCCGCCGCCAGTGAGTTCCCCTCTTGTCGGAGATGACGACGTCCCTCGACCGTGCGATCCTCTTCTAATCGCACGGCTCACGCTCAGCGTACCGATTCGCTGGCTAAGTCCCACTGACGGGTGGCTCCCACCCTGTCAGCTGGCCCGCTGCGATGCTGGGCCGGCCCATTTCCTTCTCGCTCTGTGCAGCCCGTTAGCAGTTCCCGCCAGCCCACTTAGTTTAAATTCAAAATTCCAGATTAGATAAATTTTGCAATCTAATGCCAACTTCAAAAATCAATAGGGACAAATCTACTGGGCCAAATTTTACAAACTATATATATTTGGAAAGCTTATCAAAAGCTCTATCCAACTACACTGGTTTGAAAACTAGATCAGTTGTAGAATTAAAGTAGCAAAATAAACAAGGCAGGGACTTTTGTGACTTCAAACAATTATTAAAAATCAACCAAAAATGCTATTAAGTTATTTTCAACTCCTATAGCTCACATTTTACTTACACTAATTGTTTCTGCAAAAATATGGCAGGGTTACTTTGAGTGATCATTGCCTAGTTTAATTAGAGGACTATATGGCTATTGCTAGTCAAAGATATTGTCCAAAACTATTTAAAAATCATATGGGAGCTTCTCTCTCATTTAAATCTTGTCACAAACATTTAAAAATAAGGTAGAGACCCTGGTCATTTAGGTCTCATGTGAAATTGTTTGATGATATTAAAACATTTCTATGTTAGGATTAAATTGTATGAGGTGCTTCACCTCATTTAAATCATTTTCTTAAATGATGAGTATGAAGAGGTTGACTTTGGTCAACCTAGGTCATATATTCTTCATGAAGGAAATTAAATGGTAATAAGATAATGAGAGGAAATTATTTCTCTAAGGAATTAAAAATAACACCTTAATTAGTATGAGAGGAAATTATTTTTCTTAAATGAGAAAACAAGTCCATCCACTTAATAGTAATGTGTGATGCTAGCTTAAGTTGTGTGCTCATGTGTGTGTGCTTAGTTTAGTACTTAAGTTTGGTATGATGATTGTATACCCCGTATTCGTATTTTAGACGCTAGTACCGAGGAGTATCAAGAGGAGGAGGAGGTCTACTTCCAAGGAGAAGAAGACCACTTTGACCAATTCCCCAACCAAGGCAAGATAATACTCTTGCAAAGTGGAAAGCTCACCATGAGCAAGGCATCACCCCCTTTTTCTTTGTGTTAATGATCCTATTTTTCCAAGTTTTTACTTTACAAGCTTTAATACTTTTGTTTTATCAAAGTACTTTTGATTTATGATTCACTTGGTTTGATTTGGATTAGTACAAGAGTATCAAAGTTAGCCTAGAAGCAAAGCATGTTACTTAGCACCCCTCATACCTAGATGCTAGTGCTAAATTAAAAATGACTACTCTAGATGGGAACATGTGTTTGTGAAATGATAGAGAAAACCTTGGAATGATGAGTCATTTCCATTGAATGATTTTTGAAGGTGAATATGACATGAATTTGACTTGGTGAAATGGTTAAAAACTGATGATTGAGTTGGGTGCAATATCATTCCAATTCTTGAGTACCCCCACAATACCTGATTATGGGTAAGGCTTAGCTGGAAATTTATGTGTCTTAGTATGGGTTCCCTCTAAACAAGCGTCATAGAGGTGATGACCCACAAGTATAGGGGGTGTATCGTAGTATCTTCGATAAGTAAGAATGTCGATCCCAACGAGGAGCAGAAGGTGTTGACAAGCAGTTTCGATGAAGGATTCACTGTAAATGCTCACGTACAAGTATTCGTGGGGTTTTGATGTAGCAGTTGAATAAAGTACGAGTAAGTAAAGTGCGCAGTAACAATTG